>NW_015389763.1:119425-123128 GCF_001527695.2 Protobothrops mucrosquamatus | reverse complement strand
TCTCTCTCTCTCTCTCTCTCTCTCTCTCTCTCTCTCTCTCTCTCTCTCTCTCTCTCTCTCTCTCTCTCTCTCTCTCTCTCTCTCTCTCTCTCTCTCTCTCTCTCTCTCTCTCTCTCTCTCTCTCTCTCTCTCTCTCTCTCTCTCTCTCTCTCTCTCTCTCTCTCTCTCTCTCCCAGCACTCTGCTCAAGATTGCTGTTGCAGGAGGAGAAGGAAAACTGTGCATGGCACCTTGAACTCCTGAACATAATCAGAATAATGAAGAAAAGAATGGAGGGAGTCCTCAACTTGTGAATACAATTGAGCCCAACATTTCTGTTGCTAAGTGAGACCGTTTGTGAGGCTTGGCCCGTTTTACAACATGTCTTCCGGCAGTTGTTAAGCAAATCACTGCAGTTGTTAAATTAGTAAAGTGGTTCTTACATGAATCTGGCTTCCCCATTGACTTTGCTTGCCAGAAAGTTGCCAAAAGGGGGTCGCCTGTCACTGCAACCATCATAAATATGAGCCAGTTGCCAAGCATCCAAATTTTGATCGCATGACCAAGAGGGTGCTGCAATGGTCATAAGTGTGAAAAACGGTCATAAGTCACATTTTTGAGTGCCGTAGTAGAGGAGAATCCATCCCCTTTACTTCCCGTTCTTTTATACATCAGTAGGAATAATAAGAGTTCTTGAACACCAAAAAATGTTTTACTGAAAAGAGATCTAGTATTTTTAAGCAGGTGGACCAATCTGCCACCCATGTTTAGAAAAGCGCCTTCCCCTTTCTTTTTCCCTTGTGCAATAATTTCATGAATACTTCTTGGCTTCACTAACATCATTCAGCTGATCAAAAAGCTAATTTTTTTTTCTGGGTTGATTCAATACCCTGTAGAACAGGGGCGTCCAACATTGGCAACTTTAAAACCTCTGGACTTCAACTCCCAGAATTCCCCAGCCAGGATGACGTCAAAGCAGATTTAATAGACCACTAGGTCTGCTGTCTGTTTTCTATGTTTCATATAGATATTAAAAAGGAGCACAGAGAGTACTGAGCCCTGTGGCATGCCACAAAAGAGCCATCTTGGGCTGGGCCTCCCTTCCCTATTAACAAAACAGCCAATTGGGGGACTGGAGGCTAAAACATATAAAGAACGGTTGCTGGAATTGGGTATGTCTATTTTAATGAAGAGAAGGACGAGGAGGGACATGATAGCAGTGTTCCAATATCTCAGGGGCTGCCACAAAGAAGAGGGAGTCAAGCTATTCTCCAAAGTGCCTGAAGGCAGGACGAGAAGCAACGGGTGGAAACTAATCAAGGAGAGAAGCAACCTAGAACTAAGGAGAAACTTCCTGACAGTGAGAACAATTAACCCGTGGAACAACCTGCCTCCAGAAGCGGTGAATGCTCCAACACTGGAGGTTTTTTAAGAAGAGACTGGACAGCCATTTGTCCAAAATGGTATAGGGTTTCCTGCCTGAGCAGGGGGTTGGACTAGATGACCTCCAAGGTCCCTTCCAACTAAGAAAAAAATATGAGCCAGCCGTGTGCTGCAGCTGCCAAAAAAGCCAACACAGTGCTAGGCTGCATTAACAGAGGAATAGAACCAAGATCATGTGAAGTGTTAATACCACTCTACAATGCCTTAGTAAGGCCACACTTGGAATACTGCATCCAGTTTTGGTCACCATGATGTAAAAAAGATGTTGAGACTCTAGAAAGAGTACAGAGAAGAGCAACAAAGATGATTAGGGGACTGGAGGCTCAAACAGATAAGGAACGGTTGCTGGAATTGGGTATGTCTAGTTTAATGAAGAGAAGGACGAGGGGGGACATGATAGCAGTCTTCCAATATCTCAGGGGCTGCCCCAAAGGAGAGGGAGTCAAGCTATTCTCCAAAGCACCTGAAGGCAGGACAAGAGGCAACAGATGGAAACTAATCAAGGAGAGAAGCAACCTAGAACTAAGGAGAAATTTAATGACAGTGAGAACAATCAATCAGTGGAACGACTTGTTTCCAGAAGCTGTGAATGCTCCAACACTGGAGGTTTTTAAGAGGAAATTGGACAACAATTTGTCAGAAATGGTGTAGGGTCTCCTGCCTGAGCAGAGGGTTGGACTAGAAGACCTCCAAGGCCCCTTTTCTGTTATTCTGTTATTCAATCTTGGAGAAAAGAGCCAAAACAGCACAAGACTGAACTGCCCAGCCCCAGATCCCACAGCCAGACTAAGACAGTACCGTGGTCAATGGTATTGAAGGCTGCTGAGGGATCAAAGAGAGCAAGGATGGATGCACTAACCCAGGGGTCCCCAACCTCCGGCTCGTGGAGCAGTACCGGGCCACAGCATGCCAACAACTGGTCTGTACAAACAAGCAAAGCCCCATCTGTGAGATGCAAGCAGCACACAAAACCACACAGCCTTCAGTCCAAGGAAAAACCTCTCTCCACGGAACCGGTCCCCAGTGCCCAAAACATTGGAGACACCTGCACTAACCCATCCTGCTCCTGCCAGAGATGATCAGCAAGTGCAATAGATAATTTTGGAAATTATTTGGCTGAGGGCTTGCTGGAGTTGACACTTTCCATCACACCTCTTTGCATTAGTCAGAAACTAGTGAAAAGAATCTGGGTTTTTTTGTTGTTGTAGGTTTCCCCCACCCTCAGGACTTAATGGAAGCAAGAACAGGTCAGGAAGAGAAGATTCCATCTCCCCCCCCAAAAAAAGACCCCCCCCCAGGTCATTCTCATTTCTCATTCATAAACTTCAGAACTAAATAATGCAAGAATCGCGTGTACCACCCCTGAGAAGGTTTTCAAAATCCCTTTCTCCTTTGAAAGAAATTAGAATAGCCAATTCTGTTTCTCCATACCGAATGAAAAGAGAAAGAAAAAAAAGGAAGATTCTGTTTTCTGCGGGGCACAAATAATTTATCACAATTTTGGTTGCTAAAAGATAACAGGAAGACTTTTCCCCCAACAACTTTCTGATCTTCCCAGCTCATTGATGTCGTTACAGAAGCATCATCAATGGTGACCAGCATGGAAGGGGCTTTGGCTTTAATTCCCCCGTGCCCTGAGGATATACATCATGCCTTCATCGTCAAGAATAAAAATCCCATTTATTTTCTAGCATACTTAAAGTTGGTGTTTTGTTTTTTTTTAAAAAAGGCAAGTCTCAGCAAAGATATTGCAATCCCCTTTACTACACTAAGTGGATAAGATATATTTCACCAGTTTTGTACGTTCTTCTATTGGATCAACACAGTTTTTTGATTCCCATTTATCAGATGATTTAGAGAGGAGAAAGAAAGATCCCAGATAATCCAGGACAACCTTTTTTTAAAAAGCATTGTAAAGACAACAATTTGTGGGGGATTTGCTATTCAAGAGTCTGTCCCTATCCTCCTACCGGTATATGTCATTTCCTCACATTTATGAAGAGTCTGAGGTCTAGTCAACTTTGATTCATCTTTTAAAAAGGTAATAGAAGCATTACCTGGGAAACCACAGGAAGGTCCCAGAGACAGAAGCTAAATGAGAAAGGTGGAAGAAAAAAGTGGTAAATCACTTCTCTGTTCTGACTATGAAAACTCCTGGGATATACACATAAAACCACTAGAACCTTGGAGGAGGGGGGGGGAGGGAGGGAGAAGGAAGGAGGAGGAGGAGGAGAAAGAGAAAGAAGAGAAGGAGAAAGAAGGAGAAGAAGGAAGGAGGAGGG
>NW_015389763.1:95472-118061 GCF_001527695.2 Protobothrops mucrosquamatus | reverse complement strand
GGAGGGAGGGAGGAGGAAGGAGGAGGAGGAAAAAGAGGAGAAAGAGAAAGGAGAAGAAGGAAGGAAGGAGGAAGAGAAGGAGGAGGAGGAAGACTTACTCTGCTCCATACTTGCAATTGAGTGGGGGGATCAGTTAAGATACAATATTATATACCCAAAGAACTGTAGATTTGTGTGTATCTGATATACTTTCAGGCTTTCAAGATTGATATCAGCCTCATAAGGTAGAGCAGGCAGATGACCAGAGGAGCTATTTCTACTTTATTGTAAGGGCAATACTACAGAATCTTGCAAGTTTGACAGTACATTTCTCCCACACCCCACCCCCAAGACACCACCACCACCACCACCTCCTCCTCCTCCTGAATTTTAAAGGAAGTTTATAAAGGAATCTTCAGATGTGATGGCAAAGGCAGGTAATGTTTTATTAAGCGCTGTTCAGAACCACAGAGTTTTTAAAAAAACATTTCTTGAAAGTTTTTACATAATTAAAAATTAAACAAGAACAAATATATAAAAGAAAAATAGAAACAGATAAAAGTGCTAAAACAGAGGAGGAAAAAAAAATTGAAGAAGCAGCTTCCAATTTTCTTTAGTGCAGTTATGAACAAACCGTTACCATTTTCCCCCTTTAGAGCCGCATTATATAGTTCCCTTCCTCTCATATTTAACCCCCAGAACTGCAGTTTTCATGCCATATTACAGTAACTGTGGAAAAGTAATGCTTCCCTAATGCTAATTCTAACCTGATGAGTACCTTGGAATCTCTTCAGGCACGGCCCTTCCAAAGCAAATTTCCAATTATCAGCTGTAGAAATTTGAGAGTTCTTTTCTGAATATGAAAGCAAAGTATTTAGGAAGGATGGGTAGTATAGGGAATAACCTTTTTTGTTGGATGACACACACAGAGAGAGACAGACACAGAGAGAGTATCCTGGAAAATAAACTCTATAATAAAATGATTGATTGACTGATTATTTTATTTATTTATATGTATCCTGCCTTCTTTCTTCTTCTTCTTCTTCTTCTTCTTCTTCTTCTTCTTCTTCTTCTTCTTCTTCTTCTTCTTCTTCTTCTTCTTCTTCTTCTTCTTCTTCTTCTTATTATTATTATTATTATTATTATTATTATTATTATTATTATTATTATTATTATTATTATTATTATTATTATTATTATCTTTTATTCATAGACGTGAACCACAGTCAACTGAACATTCAAATTGACTGGCGCTGATGGTTGACACGGGTTGCTGCCAGCATCCTAGATGTCAACCAGGTACCTCCTTAAAATGTAAGATGTTCCGAGTAGCGCAGTCTTTTGCAGCATTACTGGAATTATTGCAGGAAGCTGCAGTTTCTTAATGTATTTTGCAAAGTTTTTGGACAAACTTCCCAGTGCCCCGATGACTATGAGTATCACTGTTACACATTTAATCCATAATAGTGCAGTTTCAATGGCCAGGTCACGATATTTTGTAATTTTTTCCAGTTCTTTTTCTTCGACTCTGGCATCTCCTGGTACAGCGATATCAACATATCAATATTATTATTGTTATTATTATTATTATTATTATTATTATTATTATTATTATTATTATTATTATTATTATTATTATTATTATTATGGATCATCGTGCAGTCAGTCAGATGTTCAGACTAGATTTGGCATTTTGTCTACCTATCGAGTCCTTCCCAAGGACCTGGGATAGGCAGATGTGGATGTTTGATGGTATTACAGATCTTGTCGCAGGATGGAAGCAGTTCCTAGTAAGGCTGCCTTTTGCAATTGACTAATGGCGAATTTGTCAATGCCAATGGTGTTCAAGTGGTGCTCCAATTGTTTTGGGATTGCACCCAAGGCGCCTATTATTATTGGTACTACCCTTGCTTGCCTTTGCCACAGTCTTTCTGTTTCTATTTGTAGGTCTTTGTATTTTGTTATCTTCTCCAGTTCTTTCTCGTCTATTCTGCTGTCTCCAGGCACTGCCACGTCCACTATCCAGACTTTTTTGTCTTTCTTATCGACAATTGTTAAGTCCGGGGTGTTATGTTGCAAATGCTTGTCTGTTTGAATTCTGAAGTCCCAGAGCAGTTTAACTTTATCATTTTCTATAACTTTATCTATTTTATGATCCCACCAGTTCTTGCTTACAAGCAAATGATATTTCTTGCAGACCTTCCAATGCACCATTGTTGCTACTTTGTCATGCCACATTATTATCATTATCATTATCATTATCATTACTACTACTATTATTATTATCTTATAAGAGAGATGGGTGGCATAAAAAATTAATAAATAAAATAAATACATTATTTTTACAAATAACTCCAGGCAGCGAACATATCCAACACACCTGCCTCTTCTTATTTTCCCTATAACAACAACCCTGTAAAGTGAGCTGAGAAAGAGCGACTGGCCCAAAGTCACCCAGCCGACATTCATGCCTAAGGTGGGATTAGAACTCACAATCTCCTGCTTTCTATCTTGATGCCTTAACCACTAGGCCACACTGGTGCTTTATTATGTGCCATCAAGTTGGGGCAACCACATAGACATGACCACATACTCATGTCCAGGGGTAGGCAACCTTGGCTCTTTTATGACTCGTGGACTTCAACTCCCAGAATTCCTGAGCCAGCCATGCTGAGGGGATAGGGAGAGGTTTCCAAGCTGAGCCATGCTGGCTCAGGAATTCTGGGAGTTGAAGTCCACAAGTCATAAAAGAGCCAAGGTTGCCTACCCCTGGACATGAGTATCTCCAGGATGATCGGTCGCCAGCCTGGCTTTCCAGATTTTTCAGCAGAGCACCGATTGTCATTATAATTTTTTTAAAAAAAGTAATCCACTTTTCTGCTAATTGTCATTTTCTTCTCATTCCTGCCATCCCTTCCCACTATCAAAATCCTCTCCAGAGAGTTGGGTTTTCCCATAATGTGTCTGAAATATAAGAATTTGAGCCTGGTCAACTGTGTCTCAAGTAAGAATCAGGACTGATTTGTATTCATCTCATGTACTTATGTTGTTAGAAAAGTAGATTTATTTATTTGTTGTTGTTGTTCGGTTGCTAAGTTGTGTTCAACTCTTTGTGACCCCCTCTTTCCTCCACTGTCTCTTGGAGTTTGACCAAACTCTTGTTCATTACGTCAATGACTCTATCTAACCATCTCATCCTCTGCCGTCCCCTTCTCCTTTTGCCTTCCATCTTTCCCCAGATCGGGGTCTTTTCCAATGAGTCCAATCTTCTCATTTGATGGCCAAAGGATTTGAATTTCCCCTTCAGTGTCTGTCTTTCCAAAGAAGAGTCAGAGTTGATTTCCTTTAGGATCAACTGATTGGATCTCCTTGCAATCCAGGGGACTCTCCAACACCACAATTCAAAAGCATCCATTCTTCAGTGCTCCGTCTTCCTTACGGTACAAAACTGGAAAATGTGATGTCAGCATTAGTAAACTACAGCACCATCCTTTGACAATAGGAACACCTGCCAGAGTAGGGTTTCTCAACCCTGACAATTTTAAGATGTTGGACTTCGACTCCCAGAATTCCCCAGCCAGCCATGCTGACTGGGGAATTCTGGGAGTCGAAGTCCACACATCTTAAAACTGTCGAAGTTGAGAAACCCTGTCCTAAAACATAAGCAGGTTTATGACAATTTGTTGCAGTCAACTTGCCACAGCCAACTCACCAAGTCAACTCACCACGATCAACTCACTTGGGACAACTTGCTGCAGGACAAGAGTTACATTAATATCAAAGAAATGATGGAATAGAATCATTAAAAAAAAAAGGATGCAAAAGAGAAGCAACCTGGAATTAAGGAGTAACTTCCTAACAATGACCAGTGGAACACCTTGCCTTCAGAAATCCTGGGCACTCCATCACTGGAGGTTTTTAAGAAGAGACTAGACAGTCATTTGTCTGAAATGGTATAGGTTCTCCTGCTTGAGCAGGGGGCTGGACTAGAAGACCTCCAAGGTCCCTTCCAGCTCTTCTATTCTATTCTATTCTATTCTATTCTATTCTATTCTATTCTATTCTATTCTAGTCCAGTCTAGTGTATTCTAGTCTAGTGTATTCTAGTCTAGTCTAGTCTAGTCTAGTCTATTAGGAGAAACAGAATGAAATATGAATGACAAATAGTAAAATAATTTATTTATTTTAAATAATTATATTGAATTGTTAAATTGTCCTGTGGCGAGTTGTCCCGTGGCAAGCTGGCCATGGTGAGTTGTCCCAAAGTTCGTTGGCCATGGCAAGCTGGTCGTGACAAGTTGGAGATGACGAGTTGTCCCATTTTGAACGTAACCTAGAGCTAAGAGACTAATGAGGACTAACCTAGCAGCCTCTCCTCACTGGGCATGCTCAGACGGAATCTAGAGGTCCATCTTACAGAGGTGTCTGAGGTCAAGATGGCAGCCACAGCTACACCTTAAAAGCCCTGCCAGCCTTTGGTTACATAAGACATGTACTTAAGATAGCTCAATTTCGCACCAGTCCTAGAACTAAACCGCTGACCAGCCTGTTCACTTGACCCAGAATTGTCAGGAAACTGCACTTTGCAGCTTTATGTGCTGAAATGTGAAATTATGAAAATGTTGACAGAGTGAGATGTTAACTCCTACCTCTACACAGAACCCTGACATCTAAATATAAAAGCTTAGCTTGGAAGCTGCCAGGCAATCTCTTATCCAAAGTGACTGACATTTTCTCTACGGATGCCATTCATGCATTTAGATGGCTCGCTAATGACTCATTGTTCACATTCACACCGTACCGCGGCAGCTATAACACTAATTTTGCCCACTATTCTTCTAATCTGTAGCGACTGCAGTAGAGTAAAGGTGACAGGAGACACCCTCATTTGGCTAACAATAATATTATTTCTAAAATAGAGATGCAGTTTTCAGGTCCAGCACAAGCTGTAAAAGGACCCCAAAAAAAACTTTTGAGCAATCTGCAGATATTTAGTGTGTTGTGGCTTCAATAGCAGAAAATCCACGGATAGAATGGCCTGTTGGCTAGTGTGTATTTTGTCACATACTTAGTGATTGATCCAGATCCTTGTTCTGTGTACAGCATTTTTGCAATTCAAAAAATAGTGTGAGTTTTTGAAACGGTAAACTATACACAGTTAAAGCCATATAATGTATTTTAAGTGTTTTTATTTATTTACCTATTTATTTTTATCCCACCTTTATTTTTATAAATAGGTTAAAGCAATGAACATACCTAATATTCCTTCCTCCTCCTATTTCCCCATAACAACAGCCCTGTGAGGTGGGTTCATCTGAGAGAGAGTCACTGGCCCAAAGTCACCCAGCTGGCTTTCACAGCTATGGTAGGACTAGAACTCACAGTCTCCTGGTGATTGGACCAAAGTCACCCAGCTGGCTTTCATGCCTAAGGTGGGATTAGAACTCACCATCTCTTAGTGACTGGCCCAAAGTCACCCAGCTGGTATTCATGTTGAAGGTGGGACTAGAACTCACACTCTCCTGGCTTCTAGCCTATGCCTACACCACTAGACCAAACTGGCCTGAATGAAGCAACTTGATTCCAAATTTATTCTATCATGAGCTACGTATTAGCAGCAAGCACACCAGAGTCCATACTAGATTAGCATATTCCATCTTCTCTTCCTCTTTTTCTTTCCTATCCCACTTTTCCTCTCGTCTGTCCTCCTTCTTCCTCCCCACCAAGTTAAGAAAACAAGGGAGGAGTATCCTCAAGGTATGGTAAAAAAACAACAACCTCAGAATGGTGACCATAACAGCAGCTCACATAAAAACCAATCAGAGTTTCAGTCTCACCATCGTGGCTGCCATCTGAACTCTAGATATGAAGTAACTGCTTGACAAAAGATTTTGACCTACTCACAAGGATCAATGTGTTCCTGTTGTGGTTGCCTTCAGTTGTACCTGCCTGACATCTGACTGGTCCATGCTCTTGACACTGGATGGTTTGGAAACAAGTCCATTGATTCCTGGGCATATTGAAGGATACTTGCCTTCTGCTTTGTTAGTTCTGCTGCTCTACAAATCTTGGGAGGACACCATGTTTTTTTGGCAGGGACTCTGTTTCACACTGACCCACTTCAGTTCCTGGACTAGAAGCAGCTATTTCTGTCCTACTTCATCCAGATAGACAGACAGATAGACATAGGATCTTTATCCTTAGGAGCTTCATCATCCTGTTCCTAAGCTTGGTCTGAAGGAACGTATCTTGTCCTCTCATTCTTCATTCTGGGCTCTTTGCAAAAAGAAAAAGAAAAACAACCTGGCATATATTCGTGTCAAAGGTGATTTTTCAAAAGGCAGCTGGTCTTTCTTTGTTTTTCCTTGAAGACTTTTCGCTTCACATCTGGGGAAGCTTCTTCTGGGGGAACTTCTTCTGACCCAGGACTCTTGAAGCTTCTTGGATGAAAAGCGAAACGTCTTCAAGGAAAAACAAAGAAAGAAAGTCTTTTGAAAAAGCACCCTTGAGACAACCATGACCTGGATGTCTGACAATCTCCATAGACATCTAGCATGTATTTATTCTTCACAGGGCATATTAAATGCAACAAAATAGTGTCTTTGCACTTAGAAAGCCTCTCGTTGTAGTAACGTTTCAGATTGTTTGTTTGTTCTTGCAGGTGACTAAACAGATATAAACAACAGCTTCTGGGGAGATAGATAGCAATTTGTTTGCCTTGTGTAGAAGTTCAGCGAAACGAACATTGATTGGACAACGCTTGTTACATTCTCCTATTGATCAACTGGAGATGTACCTTGACTGGGTCGTGGTGGTCTCTGTGTATTCTCCAATGAGCTCAGCTAAAAACTGAGAGGGATATTATTATAGGCCTTAAATTATCTTCTAGTTCCTCTATCCATAACACAAAGATGGTTTGGTAGCTGTTGGAAATGGGACAAGTCTTTATATCATCAGCTCTATTCGCAAGCTGAGTACAGACAGTAGAATCCATTTCAATTAGATGTACTGGTGTGAGATGGTGTTTTCCTGCTTCTTCCAATACAGAACTTATATGGATGGTCATTGGTCTGGAATATATTAATTGGATACCTGCATTGAGCAAGTAACTTGGCCACCTCACTGGCCTCTTCCAACTCCAAGTATTGAGTATACTCCAACTATACTCAATAGTAGTAACTGTGAGAGGGACCTCAGAGTCCTAGTGGACAATCACTTAAATATGATCCAGCAGTGTGCTGCAGCTGCCAAAAAGGCCAACACAGTGCTGGGCTGCATTAACAGAGGGATAGAATCAAGATCACGTGAAGTATTAATACCACTTTACAATGCCTTAGTAAGGCCACACTTGGAATACTGCATCCAGTTTTAGTCACCACGATGTAAAAAAGATGTTGAGATTCTAGAAAGAGTACAGAGAAGAGCAACAAAGATGATTAGGGGACTGGAGGCTAAAGCATATAAGGAAAGGCTGCTGGAATTGGGTGTGTCTAGTTTAATGAAGAGAAGGACGAGGGGGGACATGATAGCAGTGTTCTAATATTTGAGGGGCTGTCACAAAGAAGAGAGAGTCAAGCTAGTGGTGAATGCTCCAACACTGGACGTTTTTAAGAAGAACTGGACAGCCATTTGTCTGAAATGGTATAGGGTTTCCTGCCTGAGCAGGGGGTTGGACTAGATGACCTCCAAGGTCCCTTCCAACTTTTTTATATTATTATTATTATTATTATTATTATTATTATTATTATTATTATTATTATTATTATTATTATTATTATTATTATTATTACTATTATACTATTGGGTGAATGAGTGAATGCCATCAAGTTGCTGTTGACTGTTAGTGACTACACTAATTGGAACTGGCTCTCCACATAATACATCCAAAATATGATAATTGGAAACTCTTCCTCCCTATTTTGAATGAAAATTTTGAATTTATTTTTTCTATCATCTGTTCTATAATCTATAATTGTTTGGGTTTTTTGGCTATGAAAAGTCTTCTCCAGCACCAAAGATCAAAATGATTTATATATCAAAGTTTTTAACTGCCCGTTTCCTCACAAAGGCTTCTGGGCAGTTGAAATTTGTTGATATTCTTTCTAATCTGCTGGTTCCAAGTTTGTTTTCACAGCCACAGAGCGTTATGGGAAAGCCTGTTGCTCGAACCATTTTAATCTCTATTGATATAGCCTGTGTTTTTCAATCTTAGTGATTTTAAGACCTGTGGACTTCAACTCCCAGAATTCCCTAGCCAGCCATGTTGGGAGTCGAAGTCCACACATCTTAAAGTTGCTGTGATTGAGAAATAGTGATACGGGCACTATTAGTAACCTTTTAAAGGCCTCCATTCAACACTATGTCATGCATCTTATTAAATAAAAGTACCAGCAACTCATTAGTTCTGTTTTTCTGTTTTGCCCTCAATCTGGGCCTCCTTCCTCTGATTCCCCCTTGTCACATCACTGCCCAGCTAGAGCCACCCAGAACATCTGGCAGTCTGCAAAAAGCTGGACTCAGCATCCTCCATGTCCTTTGTGGAGGTAGCCACGTGGGCTCAAGAACAAATTCCCGTGGTTGACACCACAACCGCTCGGAGGCTATTTGTGCCCCCAATAACATTCCTTCGCGAAACCATAATTTGACATGCTGTCATGTCTAGATTGTCTAATCCGAGGAAGCAGAAGATCCATACAAGGATGCGGTGAAATTTGCTATATGTCTCTTCCTTCCAACACCCCCCCCCCCCCGGTACGAACAATGCTGTGGCCAGTTTTCCTTCATTGCTGATATGTCTAAAGGCTGTCTAAAGAAGATTTCGGTAGTCTCCCAAAGGTGCTTTCTTGGACTTTCTTGATTTTTCTCTTTGAAAACCTTTCGCTTCTCATCCATGAAGAGAATGGACGAGATGTTGGAATGAACAGAACTGAAGAAGCTTCTGAGATGAGAAGTAAAACATTTTCAAGGAAAAAAACCCCAAGAAAATCCAGTTGATTTTGGAAAAGCACCTTTGGGGCAACCATAACCTGGATGATTGAGAATCTCCATAGACATTTGGGTAGTCTGTTTGGCTAAACCGAGAACATCTGGGCTGTTGCTGCTAGCCATTATTTAACAGAACAACAGAGTTGGAAGAGACCTTGGAAATCTTCCAGTCCTCCCCTCTGCTCAAGCAGGACAAATGGCTGTCCAGTCTCTTTTAAAAGCCTCCAGTGATGGGACAACCACAACATCTGAAGGCAAGCTGCTTGAGCAGGGGGTTGGACTAGAAGACCTCCAAGATCCCTTCCAGCTCTATTCCAATTGACTGATTGAAAATCTTTCATGGCTTGGGGCTGGGTTACTTACAAGATGGCTGCTGGAATTGGGTATTTCTAGTTTAATGAAGAGAAGGACAAGGGGTGACATGATAGCAGTGTTCCAATACTTGAGGGGCTGCCACAAAGAAGAGGGAGTCAAACTGTTCTCCAAAGCACCTGAAGGCAGGACAAGAAGCAACGGATGGAAACTAATCAAGGAGAGAAGCAACCTAGAACTAAGGAGAAATTTCCTGACAGAACAATTAATCAGTGGAACAACTGCCTCCAGAAGTGGTGAATGCTCCAACACTGGAAGTTTTTAAGAAGAGACTGGACAGCCATTTGTCTGAAATGGTATAAGGTTTCTTGCCTGAGCAGGGGGTTGGACTAGATGACCTCCAAGGTCCCTTCCAGCTTTATTGTTATTATTATTATTATTATTGTTGTTGTTGTTGTTGTTGTTATTATTATTATTATTAAAATTATTATTATTATTAAAATTATTATTATTATAAGATGGTGATGTTAACTTTCCTATTCTATTTGGCAGAAAAGACGTGCTCCGCGTCCCATCTGTGAGATAGTGTCATCTGTTGGGATGCAGGAGGAAAGCATTTTCTGCCATGGCATTCGCCCTCTGGAACATCATCCTTCCCAAAGTTAGATTTGCTCAAACCCTGCTGGCTTTTTTAGGGCGCTAAAAATCTGGCCTTGACATTGTGCCCAGGACCCTGGTAGCCTGACTGAAGCTGTGTGCTTGTTTCAATGTTTCTGATTTTTTTCTTACTGCTCTTGCTGCTGTTTTTAATTCTAGTTGTTTTTTATTGCTGTCCTTGTCTTTTCCTTGTAAGCCTCTCACAGTAATCTATATGAGATTGGCAGCCTGTAAGTTTATTGGCTAAACAAATAACACATAGGAAGTAACCAAAATTGCTAAAATTTCAGGTCAAGGAGACAAACCAAAGAACCTAAGAAACTGAGGACCAACTTTCTTTTAGTTAAACTAATAAAGAATTATTTTCCTTTACCTCAGGGGTCTTCAAACTAGGCCCTTTTATGACTTGTGGACTTCAACTCCCAGAATTCCTCAGCTAATGTGCCTGGCTGAGGAATTCTGGGAGTTGAAGTCCACAAGTCATAAAAAGGCCAAGTTTGAAGAGCCCTGCTTTACCTCATTACAATGAGTGATTTGATTCAGATGAACAATCAGAATGAATAAGCAATGTTCTGTTCTTCTCACAGCCACAGGTAGGTCTTTGTCTGTTAACAAGGGACCCCAACTCGGTTCAGGCGAGGGAATGGTAATTCCCAAATGACTGTGACACTTCTGTTCTTCCTTTTGGTCTATAACCATCACTATTACAGCATGAGCAAGGACTAAGATGCTACTCAGGTATGACTGAGATGAATTGTCCAGGTGAAATAACCTACCTAAAACCACAACTATCCAGCCAAATCAGAAGACTTAACAGATATAGTTTAACAGACTTTGCTCATAAAGGAGCACGCACGGGATTCGTGCTGTAACTGACTCAAATTAAGGGAGATAATTTGTGGGTACACAGGGTTTTACCACTAAGGCCACCACTCTTTGGAAAAAAGCATTTTTTTGCTATTTTTAACAACAAGATGGGTGGGCTTCTCCATTGCAGGCGTTCCTGAGGATGCAGCCACAAGAAAAGACCTTGCTTGTAGTGGAAAGGAATCTGGACTTGGATGGAGCAGGAATCTGACGTACGTTCTCTCTTAAGGATCACAACTTCTGAAGCAGGAATGACAAGGGGCAGGATAAATAGCTGCTCATTAAAAGCTGTGGATTAATTAGATCTTAATTATGAAGGCTGCCTTCATAGCCTTGCAAATACTTCTACTTATGACATGTATTTCTTCTACCGATGTCCTAGCTTTCCTTCAAGTAGCATTGTGCAGCATTTGTGGACCTCTTGATTTTATTTATTTACTGTTTGTTTGTTTGTTTGTTTGTTTAGAATGTGGCATATCATACATGGACTAGCAATACAGCAAAGGTGCTTTTTGGGAAAACCATGACCTGGATGACTGAGACTCTCCATAGACAACTAGCAATATATATTAATTAGCATTTCATTTAGATTAGTAAAACATAATAAAATATAAATGTTAAAAAGATCTATGTTCAAATACCAAAGTCTAGGCCAGACATGTCAAACACAAGGCCTGGGGGCCCGATGCGGCTCGCGAAGTGGTTTCATGTGGCCCACAAAGCCATCCTGGAAACAATGTGGGAATGGCCCCCGCTGCCTTGGCCCTGGCCCAGGCCGCCCGGGAGCCAAGGTACAATTTTGTGGTGGCCATCTATGCTGAAACACATTCAGTCTTAGCTCCACAAGTCCGTCTAGAAACACCAAGGAACCAGCCCGTGCCGCGTCGGCCCTGCCCCCTGGGTGCATGCTGGGGAGGTGTCACCCTTTGTGAGGAATGAAGAAATGCACCATGCCTTGGCGCTTGCCCCAGTCCCACCCCCTTCTGCCAGAGACCCTCAGATCTCTCCCACTCCTGCCCAGGCCCCCACAGGCACCCTTGACGCGAACGATGTAGAGCTGGCCATGCCCACCCAGTAGGCCAAACCCACCCAGTAGGCCGCACCCACCCTGGCCACACCCACCCAGCCCCCCGAGGGCAACCAGAATGCTGATGCGGTCCTCAATGAAATTGAATTTGACATTCCTGGTCTAAGCCCTCTAATCAAGAAGTGTAGCATCGTTTATATATATATATATAATAAGATACTGGGTTGGTATATGCACTCAGTTTACAGCTGTGATCTACAGTTTGACGTGGGATCCCCCAGTCACACTGAGGGGAGGATACTATGCCCCATTTATACAGAGAGTCCCGGCAGTGTGAGGTGTGAATCCTATTCAGGATTGTCCATTGCTGACATCGTGGGGTCATTTATATGTCTTCTTAGGCTCCCCAACCCATTTAGCTTTCCAAATTTATTTTCTGTATTTTATTTGTTAAATGTATTTGCCTCCTATCATGTCATGGGGTTACCCTAGACAGCTTACAATATATAAAAAGGAGGAAAATGAAACGAGCGTAAACAGAAAAGAAGTAAAATCATAGAACCATAAAACAAACAGTGAAAAAGAACACAAGGAGAATACATCAATATGATATCCCAGAAGACGGATTGGTGGAGAGCAGAGAGCAAAGGGGTGTGTGTGTGTGTGGAGGTGAGTCTTCCATCAAACCAGCAGCCCCCTCTAGTGTGGTACTCCCCTAATGGGTTCCTAGGCCAATAGGCAGAGGCAGGTATTCAGGCTCTTGTGGAAGGATAGGGGGTTGGGGGCAGATCTTACCTTAGAACAGTGATGGCGAACCTTTTAGAGACCGAGTGCCCAAACTGCAACCCAAAACCCACTTATGCATCGTCGAGTGCCGGGTGGGTGTGGCCCATTGGCTGGGCGTGGCCCATTGGGTGGGCGTGGCTGCGGTGGTAACGGCAGACTGGGTGGGACTAAAAAGTTCAACCAATCAATTCCAACTTTGCAAGATCTTTTTTTTTTCCCGCGAGAAGTTGAAATTGACTGATTGAACCTTTTTTTTTTTTTTGCACATGGCGGCGGAGGCCTAAAGCGAAAAGGTTTTATAAAACCCAGCTGAAGGTGACGGGGTGACGGCACGCGTGCCCACAAAGAGGGCTCTGAGTGCCGCCTCTGGCACCCGTGCCATAGGTTCGCCACCACTGCCTTAGAAGTTAAGCTGTTCCAAAAGACGGACGCTGCAGCCGAGAATGTTCCCGCAAGGTAGGTTAAGATAAGAAATGAGGAACAGTCAACCTAAGAGCTTCGTGGCTGCTTGGCAGAAGAGTTGGGGTAGGGGTAGGGATGTCAAAAAGTCATGTTGGTCATAATTCTGTCATCAAAACCCAACTCCGTTTTTAATGTGCATTTCTATTTATTTATATATTAGATTTATCTTGCCTTTGTCACTTTATAAGTAAGTCAAGGCAGCAAACATAGGTAATATTCCTTCCTCCTCCTATTTTCCGCACAACAACCACCTTGTGAGGTGGGTTAGGCTGAGTGAAAGAAACTGGCCCAGAGTTAGCCTAAGGTGAGACTAGAACTCACAATCTCCTGGTGATTGGACCAAAGTCACCCAGTTGGCTTTCATACCTAGGGTGGGACTAGAACTCACAGTCTCCTGGTGATTGGACCAAAGTCACCCAGCTGGCTTTCATGCCTAAGGCAGGACTGGAACTCCCAGTTTCCTGGATTCTAGACTAGCACCTTAACCACTGCACCAAACTGACTCTTCACCACCATCTTGACTTTTTTGACACCCTTCTCCTTTCCAACCGTGCTGCTTGAGGTTCTGAAACTAGCTTTCCCAGTCCTACCCCCGCTTTTGTAAGATGTTTAAAAATAGCAAGAAGGGGAAAGTGCCAGATATATGACATTTTAGATGGAAAGAGGGGAGTAAAGGCGGAACCGAAGAAGAATGATTACCTAACAAAAGAGAATGACATAGAGCTGTACTGGCAGGTTGGAAATTTTAAACGTGGAGTTGCTCAGTCCAGATTTCTTCATCTCCAGTCACTGGTGGTGAAGAATCTCCTTCCACAATGTTTCCCCTGTCAGTTCACACTCTGAATTATTTGATTCAGTGTTCAGCCTCACAACAGAGATAGGAGAAGCACCATCTGTGCATTCTCAAGGGCAGGACTGAGAAGGTCTGCGCCATTCGTCTTCCCTTCTGTGCTTTTCAATCTTTGCCCCAGAGGTCCAAAAGCTGAGGTGACATGTCAACCCTTCCAATTTTGAGTCAGACACGCGTACATCTCCCCATCTGGAAGTAGAATTGAGGACCAACCTCCCATCTTGGTCTGCTTCTTCTCAACAAGGGCAATAAAGCCAGGTGGTCTCCATGTGGACCCTAACTCATCTTCTTGCATCTTACACACAGATCGTATTTTATCTCATGGCACCTGCCCTTATTGTTATTATTTATCTTTGCTGCAGCTTCCCTGGTGCTCTGGGCCCTTTGTAGACAAGGTGTAAATTATGAGGAGAAGATTCAACTTTCCCTCATGAGAGGAGCAATGGGCCGCCTTTGCTTGTTTTGCAATGTTTCCATCACATATTTTCTCTTCTCGTTCTCCAAATTTTCCACACACTCTACATGAATCAAAGAAAATGTTTTCCATCAGCTTTGTTTATCCCCCTTCTCTGGGCCTTTTTATCCCATTCCATAACACATGGATATATCCAGTTCCTACATTAATCTCATACTTTTGGATAGCATCCCTGCGGCCTCTTTATGGTTAGTGCAACCCAATAAAAATCTATGTGCTGGTAATTGCTCAAAGCATCTCCTAAATATATGTTGGATAAAGACATTAAAAGCCTCAAGCAGCCTCCTCTACTAGTAACTATATGCACACAATGTACTTAACCCCCTCAGTTCAACTTCCAAGTACATCCACACAACATGCAGATCCAGGCTAAGATTAAACTGGGTTGTATCTGGGGAGGACTGGCTTAATATGTTTTGAGAATTCAGCTAGTATGTAAATTGTTAGTGTTTGATTAATGTATGTCCAGCTAGTCCTTGACAACTGGGCCCCAAATTTCTGTTTGTTAAGTGAAACATTTCTTTAGATGAACTTTGCCCCCTTTTATGACCTTTCCTTGCAATAGTCATTAAGTGAATCATTGCAGTTGTTCAGTTAGTAACATGGTTGTTAAGTGAATCCAACTTCCCCATTGATTTTGTTTGTCAGAAAGTTGAAAAAAGTGATCGCGCAACTCTGGGGCACTCCAACCATCATAAATACGAACCTGTTGCCAAGCGTCTGAATTTGGATCACGTGACCCATGGGGATGCCGTAACAGTTGTAAGTGTGAAAAACGGTCATAACTCACTTTTTTCAGTGCCATTGTAACTTTGAACAGTCACTAAATGAAGTTGTAAGTTGAGGAATATCTGTATGTACTGTATGTATGTATGTATGTATGTATGTATGTATGTATGTATGTATGTATGTATATAATAATAATAATAATAATAATAACAACAACAACAACAACAATAAAGTTGGAAGGGACCTTGGAGGTCATCTAGTCCAACCCCCTGCTCAGGCAGGAAACCCTATACCATTTTGGACAAATGGCTGCCCAGTCTCTTCTTAAAAACTTCCAGTGTTGGAGCATTCACCGTTTCTGGAGGCAGGTTGTTCCACTGGTTAATTGTTCTAACTGTCAGGAAGTTTCTCCTTAGTTCTAGGTTGCTTCTCTCTTTGGTTAGTTTCCACCCGTTGCTTCTTGTCCTGCCTTCAGGCGCTTTGGAAAATAGCTTGACTCCCTCTTCTTTATGGCGGCCCCTGAGATATTGGAATACTGCTATTATGTCCCCACCCCCGGTCTTCCATTCAACTGTGGATAGTCCTCAACTTAAAATCACAATTGAACCCAACTTTTCTGTTGCGAAGCCAGGCAGTTAAGCGAGTTTTGCATCATTTGCCACAGTTGTTAAGTGAATCACTACAGTTGTTAAGCGAACCTGGTTTCCCTCACTGACTTTGCTTGTTGGCTGGGAAGGCTTCAAATGGTGATCACTGACCCCAGGAACGTGCAATTGACATAAATATACGGCAATGGTCAAGCGCCCAAATTTTGATACGTGACTATGGGGATGCTACAATGGTCATAAGTGTGAAAACCAATCCTAGGTCACTTATTTCAGTGCCAGTGTAACTTCTCAATGGTCACTAAACGAATAGTAAGTTGAGGACTACCTGTATGGACCAGTCCTAAAGAGTAATTTCACAACTCCCTCAAATATAAAGGCATTGCTTTCCAGATCACTATTTCTCAGCCCTGGCAACATTTGTGAAAAGCGGGCCTAAGCTAGGTGGACTCCAACTGACATGGTTGTCTAGGGAATTCTGGGAGTTGAAGTCCTCATATCTTAAAATTGCCAAGGCAGAGAAATACTGCTTCCGATATTCCTACAAATTTGATCCCTCAAACATTAGCAACACCGACTGCGATTGATGGAATGAGCACCCCAACATCACAACTCCACGACAACCCCTACGATATCAAACCATTACATGGCTCAGCTCAGGGAAAAGGCCTATTCAAAGAAAGACAGAGGCCTGGGCTCCTAACAAATCCTTCAAGGCAAGGATTTCTTCCTTAAAGAACATTTTATTTAGGAAACAAGATATCGGCACATACAAAGGTGAACCCAAGACTAAAATCCCCTCCCTCAGGTTACAAAGTTACAAGTTGCAATTCCCATCCCAATTTGCTGTCATAAATCACATTCACCAATTGTTTCAAAATGGGGGCTCTCCTCCCAGCACTTCAGCCCCACAAAATGTTATCAGCATTGACCTTGGTTCTCACACATAGAAATTATTTTGGCTAACTGAAAAAAACTACATCTCCCCCCTTTCCTCTTTTAACTAAAATCTCTAAAATAATATATGGCAACGAAGACAAAATGGAAATGGCTTCAGTTCGGTTTGTCACAGCGTTGACATTATACAGTGTAGTGTAATGTAGTGTAGTAGTAGCAACAACAACAACAACAACAAAACAACAACAATAACAATAACAATAACAATAACAATAACAATAACAATAACAATAACAATAACAATAACAATAACAATAATAATAATAATAATAATAATAATAAAGTTGGAAGGGACCTTGGAGGTCATCGAGTCCAACCCCCTGCTCAGGCAGGAACCCTACACCATTTTGGACAAATGGCTGTCCAGTCTCCTGTTAAAAACTTCCAGTGTTGGAGCATTCACCGCTTCTGGAGGCAGGTTGTTCCATTGGTTAATTGTTCTAACTGTCAAGAAGTTTCTCCTTAGTTCTAAGTTGCTTCTCTCCTTGATCAGTTTCCATCCATTGCTTCTTGTCCTGCCTTCAGGCGCCTTGGAGAATAGCTTGACTCCCTCTTCTTTGTGGCAGCCCCTGAGATATTGGAACACTGCTATCATGTCCCCCCTCGTCTTTCTCTTCATTAAACTAGACATACCCAATTCCAGCAACTGTTCCTTATATGTTTTAGCCTCCAGTCCCCTGATCATCTTTGTTGCTCTTCTCTGTACTCTTTCTAGAGTCTCAGCATCTTTTTTACATCGTGGTGACCAAAACTGGATGCAGTATTCCAAGTGTGGCCTTACCAAGGCATTGTAAAGTGGTATTAACACTTCACGTGATCTTGATTCTATCCCTCTNGGTTTCCAGCTGTTAGCACGCTTACTCCCAGCCCCTGATGGTTATTTTCCCCATGGGATAATTGTTTTCTTGTTTGCTTGAAAGCCACAAAGAAATCAAGCTGAGAAACACAACCAGCTTTCTGGTCCAAATCCCTTCTGTGTTGTGAACTCAGTTGGAGGTCTTAAGCAAAAGTTCTCAGCCTCCATTCCTCAGTCTGTATCTGCATTAGGGATAAGGATACTGACCTGCTTAGGCGGAATAAGTGGGGATTGTAACACAAATAATATTTATGAAATAGGAAAGGCTGATACAATTTACAATCCCCCTCATGTGGCAGAATTATAGAGTTTGAGAAACCTAGCAATCGTCAAGTCTGTATGCAAAAGCTGGCTAAATGGATTGGCAACGGCATTGGGACTTTTCTCAGAAACTTGTAGCTAGACAGAGGAACAGTTTCTCAAAAATCTTCGCTTTACAGGTAGTCCTCGCCTTAAGACAGCAATTGAGCCCCAAATTTCCATGGCTAAGCGAGACAGTTGTGAGTTTTTCCCCACGTTATGATCTTGCTTGGCACAGTTGTTGTGTGAACCACTGTAGTTGTTAAGCCGGTAACAGGGTTGTTAAGTGAATCTGGCTTTTCCCCATTGACTTTGCTTGTCAGAAGATCGCAAAAGGGGATCACATGACACTGCAACCTGTCATAATTACGAGTCAGTGGCCGAATGTCTGAATCGTGGATTACATGACCATGGGGATGCTGCAGCAATCCTAAGTGTGAAAAATGGTTTATTATTATTATTGTTGTCGTTATTTTTCAGTGCCATTGCAACTTTGAACATTTACCAAACGAATGATTATAAATTGAGGACTACCTGTACTGCACATATTAGTAGAGTAGTTTCCAAGTATGTTACATTATATAAATATGTATATATTTTCTAATCCAAAGGCTAGCAATGCCAAACCAGATGGCGATGGGCAGAAATTGCTTTTTATCTTTTGTGAAATGCACAGCTTTGTTGAGCCAGATGCTCCTACGTATGGACTCTTTCTGAACTGCCTGTGTGATATGTGATGATATCACTTTGTTGCATGGTTACTAGGAAGTATCCGAGAAGGGAAGAGACTACTTGGTCACCTCTTTTTTTAATTGTTGTTGTTAAAAGTGACAACAATGTCCCAGCAACTCAACAGTGTCTTTTGGAGGGCAGAGATGGGGAGAGCAAAGTGCCAGGGCTACAGTTGGACATTTTTTGGGCACGTGGCTTCAATTTCTCTCACAGCAGATTTCTTGAGAGACAATTATCTCACAAATCTGTGGACTTCGTAGTAGAAGTCTTTTATATCACCGCGATGTAAAAAAGATATTGAGACTCTAGAAAGAGTACAGAGAAGAGCAACAAAGATGATTAGGGGACTGGAGGCTAAAACATATAAGGAATGGTTGCTGGAATTGGGTATGTCTAGTTTAACGAAGAGAAGGACGAGGGGGGACATGATAGCAGTCTTCCAAAATCTCAGGGGCTGCCACAAAGAAGAGGGAGTCAAGCTATTTTCCAAGGCACCTGAAGGCAGGACAAGAAGCAATGGATGGAAACTAATCAAGGAAAGAAGCAACCTAGAACTAAGGAGAAACTTCCTGACAGTTAGAACAATTCACCAGTGGAACAACCTGCCTCCAGAAGTTATAAATGCTCCAACACTGGAGGTTTTTAAGAAGAGACTGGACAGCCATTTGTCTGAAAGGGTATAGGGTTTCCTGCCTGAGCAGGGGGTTGGACTAGATGACCTCCAAGGTCCCTTCCAACTTTATTATTATTATTATTATTATTATTATTATTATTATTATTATTATTATTATTATTATTATTATTATTATTATTATTATTATTATTATTATTATTATTATTATTATTATTATTATTATATTTTTTAATTATTTATGTATTTATTTATTTTCCATTTTTATTCTTTTTTTATAAATAACTCAAGGCAGAGAACGTATCCAGAGAACACCATCCTCCTCCTATTTTGACCACCACCACAAGGGTGAGTTGAGCCCAAGATCACCCAGCTGGTTTTTATGACTAAGATTGGACTTGAACTCACAATCTTCCCATTTTTTAGCCTGGTGTCTTAACCACTAGACCAGACTGACTCTTTAGCAATCACCAATCGTATCTTGTGGGGAGGAGATACCAAGTACAGGCTGCAACAGAGGACAGCATGGATCCCACCAAATCTTATATAAGTGGTCCTCAACTTACAACTAGTTGCTTAGCGACCATTTGAAGGTACAACAGACCTCCTCGGGTGTACCAGCCTGGTTCTGAACATCCAATGGCTGGCCCTTTGTATGGTCATGTGACCGCATGTCGGGAGCTAAGCAACCATCCCACATTTATGGCTGTTTGCAGCGTCCTGTAGTCAAGTAACCATGTTTTATGACAGTTTTGCCAAAAAGCAGCGTTTAGCAAATCATTGGTTCTCTTAACAACGACAATATTCCCTTAACAACTGCTGTCCTAAAATCAAGTCAATCACCTGGATGGCTGGGTAGGTTGCAAATGGCGATCACATGTCCCTGGAAGGCTGCAGCCATCATAAATACATGCCGGTTGCCAAGCATGCAAATTCTGAGATCTGGTCATAAGTTATTTTTTTCAGTTCTGTTGTAACTATGAATGGTCACTAAAACAAATACTGGTAAGTCGAGGACTATATGTATTCATTCTTTCCTATTCATTCTCAGAAATAAGAAAAGGTAATGGGCTATTGTCAGACCTGTCCCAGCCAGGCCCTCAGGAAAGTAGCACTCTTGACTCCATTGAGTTGAATCAAAAGAACTTTTACAGAGAGAAACTGGATGCAGTAAAGGCAGGCAGAATCTGAAGGTCCTGTGCAAAGCATAAAGCAATTATTTCAGTTTCCCAAGAAGATGTTTTGAGAACGCTGAGGTGCTAGGCAGGTAACTGTTCACACTCAGGGCGTGACGGCCTTGGAACCTGGCAAAAACCAGTTGGGAAGGAGTTCGTCCCATCTCCAAAGACAGTCCACGTCCCTAATTCCCAAGCAAACAGCAGAAGTCAACAAATCCCAAGCACGCCATCTCCCTCCCCCTCAGCACAATGGCAGGACACCAGAATACGAATGGTGGACTTGACAGCTATCTTCTTCCATACTTCCTCTTTTGATAGGCTGTTGCCAAATGTTAACCTTTTCCTTCTTTTATCCTCATACTAGAATTTGCTCTCAAGAACAGAATGGGGCAACGACCAACTTATCGCGAGACAACTAACCTCAGNCCTTATATGTTTTAGCCTCCAGTCCCCTGATCATCTTTGTTGCTCTTCTCTGTACTCTTTCTAGAGTCTCAGCATCTTTTTTACATCGTGGTGACCAAAACTGGATGCAGTATTCCAAGTGTGGCCTTACCAAGGCATTGTAAAGTGGTATTAACACTTCACGTGATCTTGATTCTATCCCTCTGTTAATGCAGCCTAGCACTGTGTTGGCTTTTTTGGCAGTTGCAGCACACTGCTGGCTCATATTTAAGTGATTCTCCACTAGGACTCCGAGATCCCTCTCACAGTTACTGCTATTGAGCAAGGTACCCCCTATACTATACCTGTACATTTGATTTTTCTTGCCTAAATGTAGAACCTTACTTTTTTCACCATTGAATTTCATTTTGTTAGATAGCGCCCAGTGTTCAAGTCTGTCCAGGTCCTCCTGTATCTTGTAGTGTAGTGTATAGTATAGTATAGTATAGTATAGTATAGTATAGTATAGTATAGTATAGTATAGTATAGTATAGTATAGTATAGTATAGTATAGTATAGTATAGTATAGTATCCTTACTTCCACATCTTAAAATGGTGGAGTTTTGTCTTCTGCAAATTCTTCCTCACAATCTTTGGGGATATTTCTTTTCTGCACCTCTAAGCTACGTGCAATGATGGAACATAAGAACCCAGCATGCCTCTGGCTGAGCCTTTACATACCAGCACTCAGAAGACAGGGTGTAAAATAATCCTGCTACTTATTATGGATATCTGGAAGACAGCCAAGGTCCACTAAGTCTCCTTCCTGAAAGGACACCAGAGCTGCAAAACAACTGTTCCCCAAAGTCCAAACCCCAGAGTGAGGCCTTCTTTGCATCGTCTGGTTCACCAGCTGAAACTTGTCCCAGGAAAGCAGATTTTTCAAACCTGATGGGTCTCCACTCCATTGCATTCAGAACAACAAAGAAAGAGACGCCTGCAAACACCTTGAGTAATTTCTGCTTTCCATCTAGCCTTTTCTTCCTTGGGTTTGCTTCAGCCTCTCAGCCCCCCCCCCTCCTCTCTGCAAAGAATGTTGTCCATGGAAAAGTTTGGGTTTCTCCTTTTTTCCTTTCTTTAATCACTCGTAGCCTTCTGGGTTAAATAGCTCCCATATGCAACTTTTCAAAAGCCATAGCCCCACATCTGTGCAGAACGATCAGCTAACCCCCAGACACCAACCATTAGCAGAGATGGATGGACAGGGGACAAGACAGGGCTGGCAAGGTAAGAAACTTTGAGTTTCATGTTGCTAGTTCGGCTGCTGTCTTCCTGGGCAAGTCTCTCCAACATTTAATCAGTTGGGTTTCTTTTAATTCATACATGCAGAGAGAGAGAGAGATTGAGAGAGAGAGAGAGAGAGAGAGAGAGAGAGAGAGAGAGAGAGAGAGAGAGAGAGAGAGAGAGAGAGAGATATGCTTTTAAGAAACGATAGGATAGGAGTCAGTTTCCTTGGTTGGGATTTTGATTTACATGCTGACATTTAATGTCTTGTAACAGGACATGCTAGAATCAGCAGCTACCACAGAGTGATGTGGTTTCTGGCACCTCCTGTCCTGGTTTCCAGCTGTTAGCACGCTTACTCCCAGCCCCTGATGGTTATTTTCCCCATGGGATAATTGTTTTCTTGTTTGCTTGAAAGCCACAAAGAAATCAAGCTGAGAAACACAACCAGCTTTCTGGTCCAAATCCCTTCTGTGTTGTGAACTCAGTTGGAGGTCTTAAGCAAAAGTTCTCAGCCTCCATTCCTCAGTCTG
>NW_015389763.1:83310-93831 GCF_001527695.2 Protobothrops mucrosquamatus | reverse complement strand
CGACCCCCAGGGGGAGAGCCTTCTCTGTCGGAGCACCCACCCTCTGGAACGAGCTGCCCCCAGAGATCCGGGTGATCCCGGATCTCCCCTCCTTCCGCCGCGCCCTTAAGACCTGGTTATTTCAGCAGGCAGGACTGGCCTAGGGGTATTTTAAAGGGGTTTTAAATTAAATTTTTAGTAGAAGCGGCCAAATTTAAATGGTTATTTTTAATCTTTTTAAATTTTGTATTGTATTGTACCATTGTTTTAAACTGGCTGTAAGCCGCCCTGAGTCCTCCGGGAGAAGGGCGGGGTATAAATTTAATAAAATCAAAATCAAAAATCAAATCAAACCTCCTCATTTCTGATCTTGTCAACCCAGTTTATACGTAACAGCCGCCTGTAAATCCACATTTCAAATGCTTCTAGTCTCTTCAGGTGGCCTTCTGTCAGAGGCCAGCTCTCTACTCCACAGAGCAGAATAGAAAAAACATAGCATCTGACAAGCCTGATTTTCAATCTTAGGCTTATGTCGTGACTGCAGAAGACCTTTTTCATTTTGAAGAATGCTGTTCGAGCTTTCTCTATCCTTGTCTTTACTTCAGGGGTCATTTCCCAGCTTTCATGTAAATTAAAAAAAAAAAGCTGGCTAAATGGATTGGCAACAGCATTGGGACTTTTCTCAGAAACTTGTAGCTAGACAGAGGAACAGTTTCTCAAAAATCTTCACTTTACAGGTAGTCCTCGCCTTAAGACAGCAATTGAGCCCGAAATTTCCATGGCTAATCGAGACAGTTGTGAGTTTTTCCCCACGTTATGATCTTGCTTGGCACAGTTGTTGTGTGAACCACTGTAGTTGTTAAGCCAGTAACAGGGTTATTAAGTGAATCTGGCTTTTCCCCATTGACTTTGCTTGTCAGAAGATCACAAAAGGGGATCACATGACACTGCAACCTGTCATAATTACGAGTCAGTGGCCGAATGTCTGAATCGTGGATTACATGACCCTGGGGATGCTGCAGGAATCCTAAGTGTGAAAAATGGTTTATTATTATTATTATTGTTGGCGTTGTTATTTTTCAGTGCCATTGCAACTTTGAACATTTACCAAACGAATGATTATAAATTGAGGACTACTTGTACTGCACATATTAGTAGAGTAGTTTCCAAGTATGTTACATTATATAAATCTGTATATATTTTCTAATCCAAAGGCTAGCAATGCCAAACCAGATGGCGATGGGCAGAAATTGCATTTTATCTTTTGTGAAATGCACAGCTTTGTTGAGCCAGATGCTCCTACGTATGGACTCTTTCTGAACTGCCTGTGTGATATGTGATGATATCACTTTGTTGCATGGTTACTAGGAAGTATCCAAGAAGGGAAGAGACTACTTGGTCACCTCTTTTTTTAATTGTTGTTGTTAAAAGTGACAACAATGTCCCAGCAACTCAACAGTGTCTTTTGGAGGGCAGAGATGGGGAGAGCAAAGTGCCAGGGCTACAGTTGGACATTTTTTGGGCATGTGGCTTCAATTTCTCTCACAGCAGATTTCTTGAGAGACAATTATCTCACAAATCTGTGGACTTCATAATAGAAGTCTTTTATATATATATATATATATATATATATATATATATATATATATATATATATATATATATATATATATATAATTATTTATGTATTTATTTATTTTCATCTTTATTCTTTTTACAAATAACTCAAGGCAGAGAACATATCCAGAGAACACCATCCTCCTCCTATTTGGACCACCACCATAAGGGTGGGTTGAGCCCAAGATCACCCAGCTGGTTTTCATGACTAAGGTTGGACTTGAACTCACAATCTTCCCATTTTTTAGCCTGGTGTCTTAACCACTAGACCACGGGTAGGCAAACTTGGCTCTTTTATGACTCATGGAGTTTAACTTCCAGAATTCCTGAGCCAGCTGCTGGCTCAGGAATTCTGAGAGTTGAAGTCCACAAGTCATAAAAGAGCCAAGGTTGCCTACCCCTGCACTAGACCAAACTGGCTCTTTAGCAATCACCAATCGTATCTTGTGGGGAGGAGATACCAAGTACAGGCTGCAACAGAGGACAGCATGGATCCCACCAAATCTTATATAAGTGGTCCTCAACTTACAACTAGTTGCTTAGCGACCATTAGAAGATACAACAGACCTCCTTGAGTGTACCAGCCTGGTTCTGAACATCCAATGGCTGGCCCCTTGTATGGTCATGTGACCGCATGTCGGGAGCTAAGCAACCATCCCACATTTATGCCTGTTTGCAGCATCCTGTAGTCAAGTAACCATGTTTTATGACAGTTTTGCCAAAAGGCAGCATTTAGCAAATCATTGGTTCTCTTAACAACGACAATATTCCCTTAACAACTGCTGTCCTAAAATCAAGTCAATCACCTGGATGGCTGGGTAGGTTGCAAATGGCGATCACATGTCCCTGGAAGGCTGCAGCCATCATAAATACATGCCGGTTGCCAAGCATGCAAATTCTGAGATCTGGTCATAAGTTATTTTTTTCAGTTCTGTTGTAACTATGAATGGTCACTAAAACAAATACTTGTAAGTCGAGGACTATATGTATTCATTCTTTCCTATTCATTCTCAGAAATAAGAAAAGGTAATGGGCTATTGTCAGACCTGTCCCAGCCAGGCCCTCAGGAAAGTAGCACTCTTGACTCCATTGAGTTGAATCAAAAGAACTTTTACTGAGAGAAACTGGATGCAGTAAAGGCAGGCAGAATCTGAAGGTCCTGTGCAAAGCATAAAGCAATTCTTTCAGTTTCCCAAGAAGATGTTTTGAGAACGCTGAGGTGCTAGGCAGGTAACGTGTCATATTCAGGGCGCGACGGCCTTGGAACCTGGCAAAAACCAGCTGGGAAGGAGTTCGTCCCATCTCCGAAGACAGTCCCCATCCCTAATCCCCAAGCGAACAGCAGAAGTCAACAAATCCCAAGCACACCATCTCCCTCCCCCTCAGCACAATGGCAGGACACCAGAATACGAATGGTGGACTTGACAGCTATCTTCTTCCATACTTCCTCTTTTGATAGGCTGTTGCCAAATGTTAACCTTTTCCTTCTTTTATCCTCATACTAGAATTTGCTCTCAAGAACAGAATGGGGCAACGACCAACTTATCGCGAGACAACTAACCTCAGAACAATTCAACAAATACAAAAGTTAAATTAATTCCAACAGAACAGTGGCCAATAATAATAAATTAAAGTCAATCTAGAAAAACAAGAAAATGTGGTCCCCAGTAATAAAAGTAACTGAATGAAATGATTAATATGGGTAGTCCTCGACTTACAACCCCAATTGAGCCCAAAATTTCTGTTGCTAAGTGAGACATTTGTTAAGTGAGTTTTGCCCCATTTTATGACCATTCTTGCCACATCTGTTAAGTGAATCACTGCAGTTGTTAAGTTAGCAACACGGTTGTTAAGTGAATCTGGCTTCCCCCATTGACTTTGCCTGTCGGAAGGTCGCAAAAGGTAATCACATGGACACTGCAACTGTCATAAATGTGAGTCAATTGCCAGACCTCTGAATTTTGATCACGTGACCATGGGGATGCTTCAACGGTCGTAAGTGTGAAAAATGATCATGTTTCCAGTGCCGTTCTAATTTTGAACACTAAATGAACTTGTCAACACTGCTAACATCAAATGTTTTTGCTTTGACAACAGCTAGAGATGCAACCATTTTCTTCTTATGTTTTACTTTTAGAGTTAGATGATGGGGAGGAATGTGCATGAGAGTTTAGATAGACATAATACTGGACTTAGTGTGTGAACCAAGGTTAATGAAATAAGAGATGATAAGAATTGGCCGGGCTGGAGAAATGGAGGGAGAGCCTGCATTTCAAACTAATTGGGGAATGTGATTTATGACTGTTAATTGGAGGAGGGAATTGTGCTTTGATACTATGGGCTCAGGAGAGGGGAATCCAGTTTTTGGCTTCAACTGTGTTAGTGCCAATGCTATGCTACTCCAATAAAGATTCTTTAAGGTAAACAATGCCTCGAGGTTCTTTGAAGAGTTTCATCTGTCGGAACCATGACAGAACTGTTGTAAGTCGAGGACTACCTATACAGTGTTGAATTGTCCCATGCCAAGTTGTCCCGTGAAAAGTTGGATGTGGAGAGTTGTCCCCTGGCAAGATGGCCATGGAGAGTAGGCCATGGAGAATTGTCCTAGACCCCTCAAGCAGGTGAAAGGGACAGAGAAAGCTGTGGTTTCATGGGAGAAAAATCTGTGGGTTGGCAGTTTGCAAAGGACTTTAACTTTCCGCTACATTGGAGAGTCTGTGCCCAGCTCTTAACATCCCTTCCAGCTGCATATAATCTCCAGATGCCTTAAAAAGCCATTTTCCTTGCTGCCATGTGTGAAGCAAAAGTTTTTGTTCCCCTGCCTGCTTCTGCTTTCCTAGTAAAGGCATTGCTAGAGTCTAAATTAGAAACACAGCTTGCCAGAATGTTTGAAAACACCAAGTATGGTTGGCAGCATGCCAGATTCCGATCTTCCTTTCTTTCTTTTTTATTCCTAACAGGGGGAAAAAAATGTTCTATCCAAGCTGATATCAGGATCAATTTGCATGCCACGGCTATCACACAGAGAAAATGGGGAGGAGAAGCACCTATGGGAAGACCCAAGAGGAGAAGATGCTACACAACATTTTAAAAAACTTTTGATTTTGATTCCTGCATTTAGAGTTATGGTGGGCGCAGTGGTTAGAGTGCAGTATTGCAGGCTAATTCTGCCGACTGCCAGCAGTTTGATTTTTACCGGCTCAAGGTTGACTCAGCCTTCCATCCATCCAAGGTCGGTAAAATGAGGATCCAGATTGTTGGGGCCAATAAGCTGACTCTATAAACCGCTTAGAGAGGGATGTAAAGCACTGTGAAGTAGTATATAAATCTGCTATTGCTATTGCTATTTTCTAAGCATCACGACTAAGGGTGAAAAGTAGCTGTGTAGAAAATTGGGAGTCAGACCAGAGGGAAACAACTTGCAGACCAGGGATGTTGAAAAAGTTGTGATGGTGGCTGTGCTTCCACCACTAATATATTTTCCTTTTATTTTATTTAGATTCTAGATTTTCTTTTTTAATAAGTAACATTCATTCTTCATCCTATTTTCTCCACAAAAACAACCCTGCAAGTTGGCTTGGGCTGAGATAGAATGATTGACTCAAAATTCCCCAGCCAACTTTCAGGCTTTAGGTGGCACTAGAACTCACAGTTTTTTAGTAATTGGCTCAAAATCACCCAGTTGGCTTTTGTGCCTAAGGTGGGACTAGAACTCACAGTTTCCTGGTGATTGGCTCAAAGTCACCCAGCTGTCTTTCATGCCTAAGGCAGGACCAGAACTCTCAATCTCCTGGTTTTCTACCTTATTGCCTTAATTACTAGACCCATGCATGCAACTGACATAAAAGGCCAACACAGTGCTAGGCTGCATTAACAGAGGGATAGAATCAAGATCACGTGAAGTGTTAATACCACTTTACAATGCCTTAGTAAGGCCACACCTGGAATACTGCATCCAGTTTTGGTCACCACGATGTAAAAAAGATGTTGAGACTCTAGAAAGAGTACAGAGAAGAGCAACAAAGATGATCAGGGGACTGGAGGCTAAAGCATATAAGAAACGGTTGCTGGAATTGGATATGTCTAGTTTAATGAAGAGAAGGACGAGGGGGGACATGATAGCAGTCTTCCAATATCTCAGGGGCTGCCCCAAAGAAGAGGGAGTCAAGCTATTCTCCAAGGCGCCTGAAGGCAGGACAAGAAGCAACGGATGGAAACTGATCAAGGAGAGAAGCAACCTAGAACTAAGGAGAAACTTCCTGACAGTTAGAACAATTCACCAGTGGAACAACCTGCCTCCAGAAATTGTGAACGCTCCAACACTGGAAGTTTTTAAGAAAAGACTGGACAGCCATTTGTCCGAAATGGTATAGGGTTTCCTGCCTGAGCAGGGGGTTGGACTAGATGACCTCCAAGGTCCCTTCCAACTTTATTATTATTATTATTATTAAAAGAGGGCAGGGCTTTACAAATATGGATCTGGATGTGATTTGGATTTTTTGACCCCGTACAAAAAAAAAATAGCATGATGAAAGGAACTACAATACACTGCTTTCATTTCAGATCCTTTCTGAGATTCTGTTTCCTCCATAAGCAGCTTCTGGAGAAAATTCCATATTTATTACATTTTTATTTGTACGGTTACATTTTTCACCGTCTTCTATATTTTATAATTTTATTACATTTTTATATAGTATTACATTTTTCACTGCATTATATATTTTATAATTTTACTACATTTTTATTTATATTGCATTACATTTTTTATTTGTACTGCACTACATTTTTATTCCATTAAATGGAACTTTAAAAATCCATTTTTATTACAAAATTACTTAAACGTTGCTAGAAGAGCAGGGATGGAAGATCACACTAAGGTTAACTTTTCCACAGGGTTTTAATAAAGAAGAGCATGAAAAGAGGCATTTTATCAATTTTCCTCTAAAAGAGGCTGTAAATTCACAGGTGACACAAGTTGTGTTCAACCAGGTGAAAACAGGCAACCAAATATTGCAGATAATGGAATCCTATTTACAGGCAATCCTCGACTTACATTCTTTTATTGATCACCTGAAGTTACAACAGCATCAAAAGAAGGGACTTATGACCTTTTTTCACATTTACGACCACTGTAGCGTCCCGGTGGTCACATGATCAAAATTCGGACACTTGGCAACTGGCATGTACTTATGACAGTTGCAGTGTCCTAGGATCATATGATCACTTTTTGTGACCTTCTGACAAGCAAAGTCAATAGGGAAGGCAGAGTCACTTAACAACCATGATACTAACTTAACAACTGCAGTCATTCGATTAACAAGTGTGGCAAGAAAGCTCGTAAAATGGGGCAAAACTCACTTAACAACGGTCCTACTTAGTAACAAATTTTGGGCTCAGTTGTGGTTATTCATCAAGGACAAGCTGTACTAGTGGAATAGAATAGTCGATATATAAATTGCATCTGCAAAGTATCCTCTTTTATTCTTGTTTTTCGGTTGTTCTTTTCAGATAGATTTTTCAAGGTTTACGTCCTTTTCATAACTCATTTTGCTTTTTTATGAATTTGATTTTCATGCATTTTACACATTACCCTTAACTGACGCAAATTGGTATATACCTTTTGTGATGACCTTGGTGAGGACTGGACTAGGGGAAATAGTTGTATATTTTTAACATTTAATTCCATCCATTTTTACAAACTAAAAAAAAATTATCTCTATATATTGTACAATCAATGAACAGAGTTGTTAGCAGTTTTCCTTCCATATGGAACTTGGCATTCTACTTCCCCCATTGTAAACAGAGGAGCTATCCTGAAAATACTTTTAAAGATGCAACTATAGCAACAAGGTAGACCTGCAGGATAATAATAATAATAATAATAATAATAATAATAATAATAATAATAATAATAATAATAATAATAATAATAATAATAATAATAATAGTAGTAGTAGTAGTAGTAGTAGTAGTAGTAGTAGTAGTAGTAGTAGTAGTAGTAGTAAAGTTGGAAGGGACCTTGGAGGTCATCAAGTCCAACCCCCTGATCAGGCAGGTAACCCTATACCATTTCAGACAAATGACTGTCCAGTTTCTTCTTAAAAAATTCCAGTGTTGGAGCATTCACCGCTTCTGGAGGCAGGTTGTTCCACTGGTTAATTGTTCTCACTGTCAGGAAGTTTCTCCTTAGTTCTATGTTGCTTCTCTCCTTGATCAGCTTCCATCCGTTGCTTCTTGTCCTGCCTTCAGGCGGTTTGGAGAAGAGCTTGACTCCCTCTTCTTTGGGGCAGCCCCTGAGATATTGGAACACTGCTATCATGTCCCCCCTCGTCCTTCTCTTCGTTAAACTAGACATACCCAATTCCAGCAACCGTTCCTTATATGTTTTATCCTCCAGTCCCCTAATCATCTTTGTTGCTCTTCTCTGTACTCTTTCTAGAGTCTCAGCATCTTTTTTACATCGTGGTGACCAAAACTGGATGCAGTATTCCAAGTGTGGCCTTACCAAGGCCTTGTAAAGTGGTATTAATACTAATGAAAGGTTGAAGGCCTCAAACTCTTTTCCCAGAATTCCTCTGATCTGTCCAGTCTATCAGTGTTTCTCATGCTTGACAACTTTAAGATGCGTGGACTTCAACTCCCAAAATTCCGCAGCCATCCAGCTGGTGGAGGAATTCTGCGAGTTGAAGTTCCCGGATCTTAAAATTGCCAAGGTTGAGAAACACTACTAGTTCCACCTGCTTGATATTATAATAATAATAATAATAATAATAATAATAATAATAATAATAATAATAATAATAATAATAGTCGTAGTGTCATGGTTCCGACAGATGAAACTCTTCAAAGAACTTCGAGGCATTATTTACCTTAAAGAATCTTTATTCGAGTAGCATAGCATCGGCACCTACATAGGCAAAGCCAAAATCTGAATTCCCTTCCCCTAAGCACATAGTATCAAAGCACAATTCCCTCCTCTAACTAACAGTCATAAATCACATTCTCCAATTAGTTTGAAATGCAGGCCTTCCCTCCAGTTCTTCAACCGTCATTTCTTATCAACTCTTATTTCAAAAAACCTTGGTTCTCACCCTAGTTACAATATTGTTATGTCTAACTAAACTCCCATGCACATTCCTCCTCCTCCCACCCCAGTATCATCTAATTCTAACTCTAATTCTAAGAGTAAAACAGAAGAAGGAAAATGGCTGCATCTCCATATGTTGTCAAAGCAAGAACATCCAATGTTAGCGGCGTTGACAGTAGTAGTTGTAGTAATGTTGGAAGGGACCTTGGAGGCTTTCTAGTCCAACCCCCCCGCTCAGGCACGAAACCCCATACCATTTCAGACAAATGGTTAACTGATCTCTTCTTAAAAACCTCCAGTGTTGGAGCATTCACAACTTCTGAAGGCAGGTTGTTCCACTGATCAATTGTTCTCACTGTCAGGAAATTTCTCCTTAGTTCTAGGTTGCTTCTCTCTTTGGTTAGTTCCCATCCGTTGCTTCTTGTCCTGCCTTCAGGTGCTTTGGAGAATAGCTTGACTCCCTCTTCTTTGGGGCAGCCCCTGAGATACTGGAAGACTGCTATCATGTCCCCCCTCGTCCTTCTCTTCGTTAAACTAGACATACCCAATTCCAGCAACCATTCCTTACATGTTTGGGGCCACCACACTTTCTTCAGCTGACGGTATTTCCATCTTCTCTCTGACCCCAGCCCCGAGAGACACAAAACCAAGCAGCTTTACTTGCATGTAAAAAAAGGAAAAAAAGGGAGATAAAAATGAAAGGAATTATATAGTTCCACTGTCCTGCTCTGTAGCTTTAGATATATGAATAAGGAAATCTACCTCCCACCCTTTGGGAGATAGATCGATTTCATAGGACATAAATAGAATCATCGGCTACTATAAAAAGAAAGGAAAATGTTAAAAAAATAATTAGACAGTGCAAAGAGGTTAAAAAGGTAGAGCCGTTAAACCCACAGATCGCATCTTAAAAGGCTCTCCCTTAGAAAAAAGTATAAAGGATAATTTCAGTCAGAGACAAGCTAATGGTTTGCCCTGGATTCGAAGGAACTCAGCTGTAGGGGGTCCAAATTGCCTGAATACTCTCAATTTACTGAAGATATCCAAGACCTAGCATTAGACTTTAAACACCTGGAATCAGGCATTAACACATAATTCCTAGCTAGAGTTGCTACCTCTTTAAGATGACCCAATGACGAAAGCTAAAATCCTCTGCTTGCTTCCTGGTAGCATTTCCAACTTTCTGTGAATTTTTTACAAGGAGTCACTTAGTACCTTTCCCAGCCAGCATATTTTATTAAAAGGCCTAAACTTTCATCAGCTGTAGCTCACGAAAGCTTACGGCTTTTAATAAAATGTCCTAGTTAGAAAAAGGTGCTAGCAGATTCCTTCTGCTTTTTTGCTACCGTGGACTCACCGGGCTCTCCTCCGACAGTGTAGATGCTGAGTTTTTTCTTTATCAAAGACTTAGACCAGGGGTGTCAAACTGCCGGCCCGCGGGCAGGTTTCATCATACCGAAGCCGCGCCCAACCCATTGCCGGCAATGGCGAAAAAGCTCCGATACGTTGCGCGACGTCATGTGACGTTGCGAGTTTGACATGTCTGACTTAGACAATGGTTCCTTTTCTCCTGTTGTTAGTTCTAATAGATAGGATTTCGAACTTTTTTTCTCTCTAGCAGAAATGGAGAGATCTTTGTCAGATTATCTAGACCCATACCAGTCGGGCTTCAGGCCGGGACACAGCACGGAAACGGCATTGGTCACGTTGGTAAATGATCTCTGGAGGGCCCGGGACAGGGGTTATTCCTCTGTCCTTGTACTTTTGGACCTCTCAGCGGCTTTTGATACTGTGGACCATGGTATCATGCTGCGGCGTCTCGGTGAGTTAGGAGTGGG
>NW_015389763.1:53198-82898 GCF_001527695.2 Protobothrops mucrosquamatus | reverse complement strand
TCCTTCCTTCCTTCCACCCTTCCTTCCAACCTCCCTCCCTCCCCTTCCCCCTCTTCCTTCCTTCCTTCCTCTGTCCCTCCCTCCATCCCTCCCTCCTTCTCCCTTTCCCTCCCTCTGCTTCTCCTTCCTTCCTTCGTTCCTTTCCTTCCTTCCTTCCATCCTTCCTCCCTCCCTCCCTCCCTCTCTCCTCCCTTTCCCTCCGTCCCTCCCCTTCCTTCCTTTCTCCGTCCCCCATCCTTCCATCCCTCCCTCCTTCTCCCTTTCCCTCCCTCCACTTCTCCTTCCTCCCTCCCTCCCTCCCTCCCTCCCATCCCAGATAGACTAGGAATATGAATATTGGACTCAGGCCTTATTCACTCAACCACTATCGCAACTTCCCTTAACTTATACAATTTTTGTATGAAACTTTTCCAAGTATACATTCTTGGGATGCATTTTTGCCACATATAAATATTTGGGCACCTGTCTGGATGGTGCAGGAGGGACTTCTTTTCTGTGCTGTTCTGGTTGTTAACTTCTTTTAGGCTCACTGCATTCTAGGGCAGAATTCTTACAGTTCACTACTTTCAGCTAAAGTATCTGGAGAAATGCCACTCAGAACTGCAACAACCATACCTCACCCAGGAACGTTACACATGTTCAAAAGGGTGAGAAAGTAAAGCTGAAAAATACCTGCTTTTCAAGATAAAAAAAACAACTTCAAAAGTTGAGGAGGATGAGGCTCCATATGCCAGCTCACAACATAGCCAAACGTATGTTTATACTTAATTGGCTTCAAAGTGTAGCACTGCTAAAATTAAAAGGTGCGTTTTATGCTTCAAAATTTTATGGCAAAAATTCTCCAAAGATGTGTGATCATGATGCCATATTGTGAAGAATTCATTTTAAAAAGATCCAGAAGGGCCCAGATTTCTTTTTTTGCAGCCTCATTTTGGTTTTGATTTAGTTTCTTTCAAACTTCCTCCATTCACCCATAAAATCTTTGCCTGCAAATGAACACAAGATGTCGTATATAAACTGTTTCCTTTGCACCCAGAATCTACATTCCCGACAACATGCGATTTCAGTAGATCTAGGTCATTTCCCTAATGTTTTATTTTATTTTATTTATTTTTAAATCAAACCTGGAATGTTGTATGACATCGCGGTCTGGTAGGAAAGGGAACTGATCCCTGTTACGGAGGTCAGTAGGAAGCACTAAGGCTGTGAACTGTGTTGAGATGCAAATTCAGAGATATTGCGATGCGTAAAAGGAGCCCCGTGTTCTTTAATCATCCATTCTTATCAAAAGGCAAGACGTAACGTGGTATCGCCTACACTTATCTTCACATGCAATCTCCTTTTTGGAAAACTGTTCTCTATCAAGAGTCCATCAAAGCAGCCTCAGCCAGCATCCTAGATAAGGAATAATGAACCCTTTGCTCGGCTTCTGACCCAGAACATGTTTTCAGCCTTTCCCATTTCACAGTCTGCACCACATCCTTAGCTGGAGGAAGTACAACCATCCATCTGATCAGAGAATCCATCCGTAATAGAGTTGTAACCTTTTGCTGAAAATGTTATGCTGGAGAGCTCTGTAAGCTGGTATTTACCGATGCTCCAAATATATATATATATATGCTCAATGTTTCAGACTTTCTGCTCAATATTTCACCTTCTGCTCAGTATTTCAGATCAGGAGCCTCTGTAAATTAATATTTAGGTAGCAGTTACATTTTTGATGGTCATTCTGGAAGAGATTAAATGGACTTTTCACCACTGAATTGCTCTTGAGCAGTGTTTCTCTCTTTAACCCCTAAATTAGTCTGATGTTTCCCAGGACAGTCAAGGGTGGTGTTAAAAGGGCATCCATTGGCTGGGTTCATACAGCATGCTAAGCTAAACTGCTAAGTTAAATGCCAATAGAAGAGAATAATTGTAGCTCAGGGTTGACCTGTGGGGTCCTTGGTGCTCTCTGAACTTGGTGGTTTTCTCCCAGACATTTCATTACCCAGCTAGTTAACATCATCAGTGCTAGAAGGGAGTGGGTTTTGCTGCCTGTTTATATACAAGTAGCTTGCCCTGTTAGTGGTGGTGGGATGGAACTATCCAGGTGTGGAATCACCAAGCACATTCCCTCCCAACAATGTCAGGGCTAGCTATTTATATATAGACAGAGAGCAAACCCACTACTTTTTAGCACTCATGATGTTACTCACATGGGTAATCAAATGTCTGTAAGAAAACAGCCAACCTCAGCAAGCATCAAGGACCCCAGAGTGGGGTTAAATCGTTTACAGTTTCAGATACTGTGGGAATCTGGACATGTGTTTGTACGTTTCAAAAGCATGAATCCATCTGAAGCAATGGCAAACAAATCAGGTTTTTTTATCAGGGATATTAAGAACAAGTTTGGAGGAAGGCTTACGATGCTAGACTAGAAATTTGGAGACCAAAGAATCAATGCTATTAGATTTGCACCTCCAACAATGGGTTGACTTTCTTGGGGTAGCACACTGGGTGAGCTCAACTATTGTGGTGTGTTATTCCAGGTTTAGCTTGTTGCGTGAACCAGTTGCCGAGAAAGCAAAAGATGTTTTCAACGGTTTTAGTCTCATACTACAAAATCAACAGTCTTGTGGCACCTTAAAAAAAAGTAATGCTTTTATTGTTTTAAGTTTTGTGGGTTACAGATGCTGGATTATACTCCTGAGAAAATATGATCTGTATACACAGCTGGTGAGCAAAACAAGAAAGGGTAGAAAAAGGAGGGTAATGGGAAAGACAAGGAACATTAAGTATAAATAGTGACTTTTAACAAAATGGTATTTAGTTGTGACATGATCTTGTATGAATCAGCTATGCACCATATATCAGCTGCATTGTGCATTCTAAGCAATAGCTTGCTTAGCCACCATTGGTTAAGCTCATTTATTTTATTTCGTGTATGGCATCTACAGAGATCTTGCAATCACTAATATACAACACTAATAAAACACATTATACATACAAACACAAATACAATAGACAAGATAAAATATTAAATTAGGGTAAAACCATGATAAAATCACCATAATATGGCACCATAGAGTTGCAATAGGATAAATGGTATAGTTCAGGGGTAGGCAATCTTGGCTCTTTCATGACTCGTGGACTTCAACTCCCAGAATTCCTGAGCCAGCATGGCTCAGCTTGAAAACCTCTCCCTTTCCCCCTCAGCATGGCTGGCTCAGGAATTCTGGGATTTGAAGTCCACGAGTCATAAAAGAGCCAAGGTTGCCTACCCCTAGTATAGTTCAATATCTAAGCAAGTTAAATATCTAACTGCTCTGGTGTGGCCATGATAAGTTCATCCCAGGTGCCTTAAAATTTCCTGACAGGATATTCTGGAACTCTATGTGTTATCATTTGTTCTGGTGCATCATAGTCACAGTGTGGGCTAAATTCAGTTAGAACATAGAACATAGAATAATAGAATTGGAAGGGACTTTGAAGGTCTTCTAGTCAGTGTTGGGATTCAAATATGTGAACAAATGGTTCTCTGTGTGGATGCAGCTTCCGGAAGTCCATTCTGGGCATGGGCAACAAAAAACTAGCTACCGGTTCTGCCAAAGTGGGGCGAACTGGCTGAATCCCATCACTGCTTTTAGTCCAACCTCATGCTCAAGCAGGAGATTCTATACCAGGCATGTCAAACTGCCGGCCCGCAGGCCAGATGTGTCATTCCGAAACTGCGCCCATCCCATTGCCGGCAATGGGGGAAAAGTTGCAATACGTCGTGCCACATCATGTGATGTCATGAGTTTGACCTGCCTGTTCTATACCATTTCAGATAAATGGTTGTCCAATTTCTTTTTGAATGCCTCCAGTGGTGGAGCATCCACAACTTCTGAAGGCAAGCTGTTCCATTGGTTGATTGCTCTCACCATTAGGAAATTTATCCTTAATTCTAGGTTGCTTCTCTCCTTAAGATTATCTGGGACACTACACATCCTCTTCACGACCTGTTTTCCCTGTTACCTTCTGGGAGGAGGCTTCGTGGTATCTGAAGCAGAACATCCAGATTCAGCCAGAGTTTCATTCCATACAGCATTAAACTTGCGAACTCTCAAGCTTCCTCCTTCCGTTATATATTCAAGATGGACAGTATTTAATATTTATTTGTTATGTATATGTAGGGAGGTGGGTCTATACATATGTTGTATGTAGTATGTTTTAGGTGTGTGTCATGTATGTGTTTCACTTTGAGAGCGGGCAACTAAATTTCATTTTTGATGTGTGCCATTGTGCCCACAGTATAAAAATGACAATAAACGTTAACTTATCTTATCTATCTTATCTAGTTTCCATCCATTGTTTCTTGTTCTTCCTTTTGGTGCTTTGGAAAATAGGTTGACCCCCTCATCTTTGTAGGAACACCCCAGATAGTAGAACACTGTTATCATGTCTCCCCTAGTCCTTCTTTTCATTAGATTAAACAGACCCAATTCCTGCAACCATTTTTGTATGTTTTAGCCTCCAGACGCCTATTCATTTTTGTTGCTCTTCTTTGCACTCTGGAAAGAGTGCAAAGTGCTGTCGGCCATTCCCACTTAAAGAGTTTTGCTTAGTTCTGGCATAGCCCATCCTGATTCTGTTCATGGGACTCCATATTTGGGGGGGGCACTGGGCTCCTGGAAGTGGTTTTGTTGGATCTATGTGATCTGTTTGGTTAACCTTAAGCTCACACATTCCATTAAGCAAGGGATCAACAAACTTTGATGGGCAGAGACCTTCCTTAAACGTTTTTGGGTGGCTTAGTGTCCAAAGGATGTGTCACTTGCACATTATCACAACATAACTTGTCTCCTTGTGGAAGATTGTGGAGTCCACTTCTCACCTGAGAGTAGTGTTGTTTGGTGACATAGAGGGAGCGGTCTCATGTTTTAAGTCTGATTGTGCCAATTTTAGGGTTCATATCACAATGTTCATAGGTTTCCCACTTCAAAATGGCAGAAAACTGTAGTGTCATTTTTCATCACTGTCAGCTGATGTTCTATGAACTAAGAGGAGCATTTATCATTAAGCAACAAATGATTGTGCATAAGCCACAATGGTGTTTCCCACAATACACTAAGAAGACCACACTAATCAAATGATAGTTAATGTGATGTGTGAAATCATGTGTTGTTGGATAAGAAGCCACATTCTCTTTAATCCATGAGAAATGTATTGTATCTAATAAACATGTAACTCAATTGTTTCCCTATTAACTTGGCTGCTGTAATTCCTTTTAACAAGATCAGTGATAAGGAGTTTAGACAGCATGCTAAACCATGGTTTCTTTTAGGCCAGATTTTCCTGAATAAGTCACAACAATTCAATTCACATATAACAAAGGCCCTAAATCTTGTATTTGCAGGACTATGTGAATTTTAGACTGGAGATTTAATTCAAAGGCAGTTCAAAAAAGGCACAAAATCAAATCAACTTTACAAACAGAATGAAAAAAATCCAGCTGAATCATTGAATGCTTGTGAAACCATTCAACAAATGCTAAACCTTTTTCTCTCCAGATAAATTCTGAACATGGAACAGATCTGACTTTCCAAACCAGATTGAAACACATGAATCAGAGCAATCCAACAGTCCATATTAGACTAGACTAGACTAGACTAGACTAGACTAGACTAGACTAGACTAGAACAGAACAGAACAGAACAGAACAGAACAGAACAGAACAGAACAGAACAGAACAGAGCTGGAAGGGACCTTGGAGGTCTTCTAGTCCAGCCCCCTGCTTAAGCAGGGCAACCTATACCATCTCAGACAAGTGATTGTCCAGTCTCTTCTTGAAAATCTCCAGTGATAGAGCACCCACGATTTCTGGAGGCAAGCTGTTCCACTGGCTAATTGTCCTCACTGTTAGGAACTTTCTCCTTAATTCCAGGTTGCTTCTCTCTTTGATCAGTTTCCAATCATTGTTTCTTGTCTTGCCCTCTGGTGCTTTGGAGAATAATTTGACCCCCATATTAAATCCATGACATGATTCGGATGATACTACCCCACCCAATTACCTTTATGGCTTCACAAAGTATAAAACCTACATTTATGCAACCCATTATGAAGCAAGCCATGGTTCAGTACAATAATTGAAATGAACAAAGTGACCTGCAGAGTTTAAATATGTTCCCATTATTCAAATCGCTGTAATTTACAATATTTTCACTGGAAACTGGCATTTCATTCCTGTTTCTGGAGAAGAACTGCCCTACGGTGAACAATGGGTTTACTTTACGACATTCACCACAAAAAAGGTCATAAAATCAGCTCCAGTCACAGGGTGACCCATTTTACAACCATCATGATTTATGATCATAAGGGCCAGGTTCTGTTATGGTCATAAATTGAGAATTATTTATGTACAATACATATATACATACATGCATGCATACATACATACCAAAAATCAGTTTGATATGAGACAGGTATAAAATTGGGAAAAATTGCCTTAACATAAATTATTGGAAGTCAGAGTTGGTCTCTTGAATAGAAGTAGTCTATCTTATTGTTTAAAATTATTGTTGTTATTTTATAAGCTAAACTTATTGGAAAGCTTACTTGTATCTTTAATTTGTTATCCAACACTTTTTTTCCTGAACGCACAGAAGGGTAGCCAAAGGTTAACACTGCCATATATAACTTGCTTTACTGTTTTATAGATATTAACCATATTTATAACTCCAATGCCCTGTAATGCTTAACGTGATTGATGTTTAGGACCTCCAACTAAAATCAGACTGTAACTGGTAATTCCAATATACAACTGTCACCATGGAATTCAAGGAATGAGTTTTCTTATTTATAGATTTCTGTGTTTATATATCAGTTTTACACCATGTAGAATTTTTTTTTTTAAGTAGACATTTGAAGTCTTTGAAGTGAGTTTGGGAAAGGATTTTGTGCTGAGAACTAACTCTGTCTGAAAATGATGACTCTCAAATTTCTCTTAAATGCCACAAAATTTATGGGATATAACATTTTCTAGTTTGGGATAAGAAGGATGATGGGAAGAAGCAATCGGCAAGGCTGTAGTATATTTGCTAAGAATTGACTTTTAGAATTCCTAGGATTTGCATATTAAGACATATAATCTAGGATTGTACCGCTCTCAAGTATCAGCTATGGACATGATCCCTATCTTAAAATGCCAATTTAAAATGCAGGGGAATCCCTGGATATATGATCTTCTGGGAAAATCTCTTTTCTGCTTTGCAAAGTTTTATTAAAGTTTATTATGAGATAAAGGACAAATAGAAACAAAAGTCAAGAGGGGGGGAAGGGAAGTAAGGAAAAAGTAAGGAAAAGGGGAAAAAAGATAGTGAATTCTGATCCTTTTCAGTGCAGCAGTGTACAAGAAAGTTACATCAACCTTTGGTTTTATATTTCTAATAATTATTTCTGACCATTTCTATAACAACAAAGTCAATCTAGTTGTCAAAACCTAAAATCAACATTTCTTTCTTTCTTTTCCATTTTGAGCACAAAGTCCAGAAATGGTTTCCATGTGGAAACTGAAGAACGTAAATTCTTCTCTTTAATTAAGATGGTCCGTTTGCTATCTCCAGATTTTGCCATTTTCAAAAACCCTTTGAAGTAAAACCTGAGGAGAAAAGTGTTGTTGGAGGTGAGGCCTCCTGCAAACCTGACAGCCCACCTCAAAATGGAGCCCTCCTCTTGTTGTGAGGTGGCCAGTGGGATGGGGAATATGGGCTCGGGGAACAGCCACCATTTTATTCATTCAGTCATTCATTCATTCATTCATTCATTCATTCAGTCAGTCATTCAGTCATTCATTCATTATCACTGTCCTGTGATTTGCTGTGCCTTCTCTCCTAGATCTCAGCCTTCCAATTTGAAATCCATGGACAGGACAAGGAAAGAGAAACAGATGTTCCTGTAGTGAGAAGGGACTCTGGGCTGATGACAAAGCTAGGAAACATAAATCTTATCTTCAGCTCCAGGCAGTCCCTTGACAGATCCTCGATTTATGGGGTTATATACAGTATGTGTGAAAGAGAGAGAGAGAGACTGGGCAGACATACATTACAATTTTATGCTGGCTCTTCCTCATGCTGCATTAATCTTGGGCTCTTAAGGATCCCTTGGGAGTCACCAATGGGCCCAAATTCTAGATGTTGCTCCAGATTAAGAGGATGGGCAAGCCAGAGGACAGGAAGACCTGGAGGAACGTTGTCCATGGGGTCACGATGGGTCAGACACGACTTCACAATTAACAACAACAACAAAATCTATCTATCTATCTATCCAGGGCTTTTTTGTCATAGAATGCCCAGAACGGAGTTCCGGCACCTTTTTTGGATGGAACCTTGTAGGGTAGGCAAGGCGGATTGTATGACATGTGTGAGTTTCGGCACCTTTTTTTTTTTTTTTTTTTATAAAAAAAGCTATCTATCTATTTATCTCTATCTATCTATCTATCTATCTATCTATCTATCTATCTATCTATCTATCTATCTGTCATCTATCTATCCACCTATCTATCATCTATCTGTCTTTCTGTCTGTCTGTCTGTCTGTCTGTCTGTCTGTCTGTCTGTCTGTCTGTCTGTCTGTCTGTCTATCTATCTATCTATCTATCTATCTATCTATCTATCTATTTAATCTATCATCTATTTATATCCAACCTTTATTACTTTTATAAATACCTCAAGGTGATGTATACCTAATATTCTTCCTTCCTCCAATTTTCGCCATAACAACAACCTTATGAGGTGAGTTGGGCTGAGAATGAGTGACTGGCTCACAGTCACCCAGCTGGCTGTCACGCCTAAGGCGGAACTAAACTCACACTCTCCTGGTGATTGGCCTAAAATTACCCAGCCTGGGTTACTGGGTTATTAAAATTGTCTATACGGGAATGAAAGAGGCAATCACTTTTTAATATATATTTCTCTTTTCTTTCTCTGCTGTATAATTTTTCTTTCCTTTCTATTGCTTTTCTATTGTTTTTACTTTTTGCATTTTCTCTTTTTCTTTGTTTTAGTTTGTATTAATTTGTATTGTTGTACATTGTAATCTTTAAATTATTATTTAAAAAAAGAAAGATACAGGGGCAAAGTAGAGCAAAGAGCACCTCCTTGTCCGTCCATCTCATCAAGTTGCAAAACAAACAAATTCTTTACACACCAGAGAAAGAAAATCCTATCGTGATCTCTCTATTTTCTGGAAGTAAATGAATCTGACAATCAAAGATTTTAATAACTAATGATTTGCTTCTCTGGGATGATATCCTAGATCAGCCTATGTTCATGGTGCTTCTGAAGAACAGTTTAATTATTCTGGATCATATAACTCTATATAACCCTGACTAGAGCATGTAGATCTGTACATAAGAATGTTTGGCATTTATTGGGTTAAGTGCTGTCTCCTTAAGAGATGGCTTATGGGTAATGTAGTTTTATCTAGTCAGTCATATCATGTTATTAGGTCAGTGGGAGGAGCCAACAAAGTTTAGTACAGGATATCCTAGCCACAAGCCTGTTGGGAAAGGTTCCTTTGTTTCATCCAGCCTCAGGTCTCCTAGCCACACGGCTTGGAGGTCCTATGCCAACATGTGATGCTTATGCAGAAGAAGAGGGGAAATCCATTATCAAATTACCTGTGGAATGAGCAATACCGCTAAATATGCTTCTGGGTGTATCTCTACATAACAGTGAGTTATTGTTTAGGATTCCTAGAATAAAGCAATATTCTTTGTTTATTCCTCTGAGTTATCTGTCTGTCCCAGATGGGACTAAAAACAATCTGTTCTGCCTGGGGCAGAACATTAATGCTGGGATGATGGAGAGGCCTGGAGAAAGAATAGACAGAATAAATGAATGCATTGCAGAAGAATGTAAAAGATGGGGATGAGGAGAAGAAAGAGGAGGCAAAATACAGATTTCAGTTAAGATTCAAAGCAAGGGAAATGTGTATGAGCAACAACAACAGAAACACCATTCTTGATACCTTCCACACAACAATATCCTCAGACCACTCTCCCCCACCACAAAATTTAAAAGAAAGTGTCAGACCCCCAGGAAATACAATAAAACAAAAAAAATCAGACGCTTCTTCGTGAAATAAATTCCAAACAACATTCTTGCAGACATCTGCCAGAGGGGTTCAAAGACATTTGAAACCCTACAAATCAATGCCCAGATTGAGAGAATAGCCTGATTTCAGGGGAAGTAAAGCCTTTGTAAAGAAATGCTCTTTGACCTTTTGTTATGGATAATATTAAGGTCTTATGAAATAGAGGTGGAGGGATGTTAGTGCTGGAGAAAAATATGCACACAGAGAACCTCAGCATCTTCCTGTCATAGTGGCAATGTAACGTGAAAAGATGTAACCCAAGGATGTCCATCAGCCATCTCTCAGCCAGGACCCATTCAGCAGTATGCACAAATAAAAGGTACCCTGAGAACATCAAAGGCAGCTGATGAGTATCATTTCAGACCTTTTCAGTTAGGCCTACATTTTGAACCTCTGAATGTATCTGACATTTTGGGAACATACAGATGTTGTTTGTTTGTTTGTTTATCAGATGTTTATTCCACCTTTCTTATTTTGTAAGTAACTCAAGGAGACAAACATACGTAATACCCTTTCCTCCTCCTTTTTTTCCCTAGGTGAGTTGGGCTGACTGGTCCAAAGTCTCTTGATGATTGATCCAAAGTCATCCAGCTGGCTTTCATGCCAAGGGCAGAACTAGAACTCACGGTCTCCTGTTGATTGGCCTTAAGTCACCCAATCAGCTTTCATGCCAAAGGAGTGACTAAAACTTGCAGCCTCCTGGTGATTGGCCCAAGGTCACCCAGCTGGCTTTCACGCCTAAAGCTGGACTAGAATTCCCAGTCTCTTGGTTTCTAGGTCAACATCTTAACCACTACACCAAACTGGGTCTCTAAACATTTAAACATAAATGTGCCTCTCTCAAAATGTCTGCCATTAGGAGCCTGGCACATTTACTGAATGGCCATTATGGTGACAGTCATAGACATGCATGTACTCAAAGACCAATTGGTAAGTTTGTTCCCTACCACCTCCTTGGTCTCTTAACCTTTTCTTTTCTCTTTGGAGGAAGATAGAGTCACTTCCCAACAAAATATTGCCGGTAGGATGCAACGAAACACTGTTTTGTATTTTGTTTATTAAGAATGCCAGTTGGGTGTAGGGTCTAGAGAGATTCTCGGAAACAGTGATGATATTATTGGTCTTGCAGCCTACTCATTTCCCATTTTATTTTATTTCATTTTTAATCAAAGGAATCTAACAAAAAAAATGAAATGAAATCAGGAAGACCGAGAGAATTATATGCAGGTACATTGGTTTCTGATGATATTACATTTCTCCATGCAAAGCGAGTCATATTGTTGTGTGTTAGTAATAGGCTGTTGCTTAGTTCATATTTCCCCTCTCCATCTATTTTCTGTGCACACAAGGGCCTGCTGGAAAGAAGATTGTGTTATAACTACATCAAGATCATGCTTGCTCAGTGTCTCACCCAATATGTGGGAAAATAGTTGTCCTTCGACAAAACACAATGGGGAAAAAAATAAAGCTTTGCTGCAATTACCTCAAGATTATTCAAAGTGTCAGGTTATATTTTTACAAACAGGCAGAAATACGTCTCTGCTTCATCTAATAAAGAAATTGTTGCTGCCTTAAAAGAATAGTCTGGAAATGGGAGTGGATTAAAGCTTGATCCAGAGAAGTCAAAAGTGGTCCTGATGAAGGAGAAAGCAGGTTTTGAAACAAGGGTTTAATATGCTTTGGGGTAGTTGTTTTTCAATAATTCTGTTTCTTCATGACCTGAGGGACATCATTTTGCCTGAAAAGTCTGTCAGAAGCAGTTTCTGGGATTTGTTCTGTGCTCATATTTGTATTATTGGTGATGGAATCTAGCTACCTTATCATTTCTCAGCCTTTGATTTTTTTAAAAAAACATTTGAGTCTCTTCCAATAATGCTTGCCTTCACATTATGTGTCAAAAATATTTAGGACTTATCATTATTATTAGTGCTTCCATTTCATCTCCTATTGAGTGAACTGTTCTTGCTCTCCAAGGTGCCCTATGCAAACGTTAAAAAGAACAGCCTTGAAAAATCAGACTCACAATTTGGGGGTGCTCCTATAGATTCTGTTACTTTGGGGGGGAGGTTGTTCAAGAGGAATCTGTGATCAGGAATCACAGCATTGGAAAGCTGGATCTGGTAGACAGAGCCGCCCATTTCTTCAAATGAAAGTGACCCTCTTGAAAGATTTGAATCACATCTTCTGAAAAACCTTACAAAAGTTAATAATTTACCTTTTTTTGCTACCACTGAATGGGAAAATCATTAAATATCTACTTCAAGGTTAATCATGTTCAATTGGTTAGTCATCATTACCCTTAAATGTAAATGAAATTAATCCAAATTGAGTTTTTCTTTAGCTCAGTCTTCTCTGTAACTTTTTGGAAGCAGCCTTCAGCTGCACAAAGATTAAGTATGGACTTTGGCCCAGAAAAACTGTTTATCCCTTTTAGCATTCCAGATAAAATGGGACATATTATTTGTTGAAAGACAAAATCTATTAGTGACCCATCCATCCATCCATCTATCCATCCATCTAATGCATATCCTGCTGCAATCAGAATAGACTCTTCATCCTAATATTGGTGTTAAATGATATTTCAAGGCTGGCCTGTGATCAGGTGGCATGGTACATTCTACAGCAGCTCGAGCTTTCAGGTGATCTTCAAGGGCATCCCCCCGTTAAGTGAATTGCAGTAGTCCATTTAAGACATGACATGGGTGGCAATACTCAGTGCCTCTGGTTCCAGGAATACCACAATTGGTGTAGCCACAAAAGCTGGGCAAGGTTTCTCCTAGTCATGCATCCTACTGGCTATTCCAGTAGGAGTCATGAATCTAGGAAGAGCCCAGATTACAAATTTCTTTCTTTATGAATAATGTGATCTTGTCCAGAGTCAAAGAGAGAGAACCCCAGAATAGGGAGATTTCCAGTGAGGAGTGCCATCCTGGAAATTCTCTTGGTTGTTATGGACACAGCCTTAATACATCTCTCCAGCACTATTGAAACAAACCTATCTCATTCAGAAGGTGGATCAGCACCAATTTACCCTACCTTGTTTCGCCTATGACCTCACAGAAAAAAGTATTTTGATGTCTTTACTTCTTTCTTTATATCACCAGAATAGACACCAGAAGGTCTTAAATATAGAACATAGAAGCACAGGGCTAAAAGGGATCCTGAAGCCAATTGTCATTAATCAGTCTTTCCACTGATTTGAATATTTATTGTGCATCATATGAACATGTGATATGAACATGTGATATGAACATATGAAGAATGGTTACAGGAATTGGGTATAGCCACTCTAGAGAAAAGAAGGACTAGGGGCTGACATGATAGCAGTATTCCAGTATTTGAGAGGCTGCCACAAAGAGGAGGGGGGGTCAACTTATTTTTTAAAGCACCAGAGGGCAGGACAAGAAATAATGGATGGAAAACAATCAAGGAGAGAAGCAACCTGGAATTAAGGAAAAACCTCCTAACAGTGAGGACAATTAACCAGTGGAACAGCTTGCCACCAGAAGTTGTGGGTGCTCCATCACTGAAGGTTTTTGAGAAGAGACTGGACAGCCACTTGTCTGGAATTGTATAAGGTCTCCTGCTGATTGATTGATTGGTTGGTTGATTGATTGATTAGAACATTTGCAAGATAACTCCTGGACTGCATGTGTCTCAGACTTAAAGGATACTACATTTTGTCCTCTTTATAAGCTTCTAGCAGACCTTTGCCAAGGAAAGGAAGGAAATACAGATGAAAACAATGCAATAAAAAAGAGCTAAGCTAAACAACAGTCAACAATCACTCTGTCCCACCCCACAAATAATTTTAAGAAACCTCTAAAGCAACTCAAAATTTCCACTTTGCTGAAATACTGCCTCAAGACACATGCAAAACAAAGGCACCAGGGACACATATTCTCGTAGAACTGAGGGGGGTCTCCTTCCCAGATCTGAGCTACAAAACTAGGACATGTAAACAAAACTGAAAGGCAAATGGGGAAAAAAAACCCTGGAATGGTTGAAGTTCCCACAAAAGTATAAAAGGCTGGAATGAGCCTTTTCACAATTACTGGAACAACAGGTCATAAAAGTTGTGGCGTGATGAAAGGTACAGAATAAATACCTCAATTCTTGGCATCTCATGTTGGGATCCAATGAAAGGAATCTCATCTGAGCTTTGCAGGGCAGCTTTTTCTCCCAAGGTATGGAAATCACTTTGCTAAAAAGAAACGGAACAGAGACAAAGAACAAAGATAAAATTTTATTTGTCCTGAAGAATTAGACCTGAAGAATTGACGCCAAAGGATGGAGTGCATTATCTTTCCCCGGACCCATCAATTATTCTCTTTAAGCCTTCTCTCCCTTCCTATTCTCCTTTCTTCAACTGAAAGGGCCAGATTCAGAAGGCATGCAGGTAGTCCTCGACTTACAACTGTTCATTTAGTGACCGTTAAAAGTTACAACGGAACTGAACAAAGTAACTTAGGATCCATTTTTCACACCTACAACCCTTGCAACATCCTCATGGTCATGGGGTCAAAGTTTGGGTGCTTGGCAACTGGCAAGTACTTGTGACTGTTGCAGTGCCCCAGGGTCATGTGATCATCTTTTGTGCCCTTCTGACAAGCAAAGCCAATGGGGAAGCTAGATTCACTTAACAATCGTGTTTTAACTTAACAACTCCATTCCATTCCATTCTATTCTGCAGTTGTAACCCCAGCCCTCATCCTAACCCTTCTCCTCTTCTTCCTCTTTCCTCCTCCTCCTCATCTCCTCCTCCTCCTCTTCTTCCTCCCTCCTCCCTCCTCCATCATTAACATGCCCATGGCATTTCAACGGAGTACTGGAGAGGAACGATGCAAATTAAGCAAAACTACTGCAGATTCAGGAAGAATGAGATACGGAGCAGAGCAAATATGAAGGCCAACCGCTGTGTTTGTTAGCACAAAGCTTCCACATTTTACAGAATCCCTGTTGTGGAAGTATCAAATGCAGTGCTTTGATTCCCTTTGCGCCGGGCCTCCACACGAGCACACATTAGTTGCCTGGATTAGTGGTGTTAATGTCCCCTTAATGCTTCCACAAACATTGCAGGAATGAAGCACCTCCTGTTTTTCTCCCACTGGTATAACATTGGACGCAACTCATTGAGATCAGCCTAAAAGGTTATTTATTTTTGTCTTGAGCATTATTCATCCTCCCTGCACATATTCAAGGACACAAATCTTTTCAACTTTAGGGGGGGGGGAGGGAACAGCTTTGGGAGTTCAGCTCTCGTTCGGCCTGAGCGTCGAGTCCCAGATGCAACTACGGAAGAAAGTTCAGCGTTGCGAGGCAGGAGTCTGTAAGAAGCTCAGGATTCACACAGCAACACGTCTCCTCCAAGTGCAGTGGAATTATCAAGAGACTTGGTGCACCTGCTTTTCCAGCCGTTTTCGGCACTCGCTGCTTGTCATTTATCAACCCTGCCCAGATATCCCTGCACGCCAGCTGGAACAGTCAACAAGTCAACTAGGCCATCATGTGTGTGCAGGGACTTGCAGACACTGAGGGCTGGATTCTGACATCCCAGTGTCATATGGGATGTGGGACTCTGCAAGAGCACCCCCTACTGGAACAAGAACTCATCAAATTTCCAACGAAGGAGAATATTTGTAGCTCAGGGTTGAAATGAGGGGTCCTTAGAATATAGAACATAGAACAATAGAGTTGGAAGGGACCTTGGAGGTCTCCCCTGCTCAAGCAGGACACTCTATATACCAAGGGTGTCAAACTCACTATGTCACGTGATGTGTCATGACGTATCGTGACTTTTTTTTGCTTTGCCGGAGCTAGGGTGGACACGCCCTCCGTATGATGCAACCGGTCTGCGGGCCGACATTTTGACACCCCTGCTCTATACCATTTCAGATAAACGGTTGTCCAATCTCTCTTTGAAAGCCTCCAGTGATGGAGCACCCACAACCTCTGAAGGCAAGCTGTTCCATTGGTTGATTGCTCTCACTGTTAGGAAATTTCTCCTTAGTTCTAGGTTTCTTCTCTCCTTGATTAATTCCCATTCATTGTTTCTCATCTTGCCTTTTTGTGCTTTGGAAAATAGTTTGACTTCCCTCATCTTTGTAGGAGCCCCTCAAATATTGGAACACTGCTATCCCATCTCCCACAGTCCTTCTTTTCATTAGGCTAGACCAGGGATGGGCAACCTTGGCTCTTTTATGACTCGTGGACTTCAACTCCCAGAATTCCTGAGCCAGCCATGCTGAGGGGAAAGGGAGAGGTTTCCAAGCTGAGCCATGCTGGCTCAGGAATTCTGGGAGTTGAAGTCCACAAGTCATAAAAGAGCCAAGGTTGCCTACCCCTGGGCTAGACATACCCAATTCCTGTAACCGTTCTTCATATGTTTTAACCTCCACTCCTCTGATAATTCTTTTTGCTCTTTTCTGCACTCTTTTCTTATTGCTCTCTGAGCTTGATTGTTTTCTTGCAGACGTTTCATTACCCAAACTAGCCAACAACATCAGTTCTAGTGCTACACTGATGACGTTACCTAGTTTGGGTAATGAAACGTCTGCAAGAAAACAACCAAATTCAAAGAGCATCAAGGCCGCCTCATCAAACTTCCCCAAAACGTTCTTCTGATTCTTTTCAATTCATCCAGAGTTCGCTTCATGCAGTTTTACTAAGCAAAATTTACATACTGAGAAAGTCTAATCTACGTGACGTAGAGCAAATTTTTGATAGTAGGGATGGGAAATAGGAAAAGTGATCCATGCAAGCATATATACTAGATATGTATTTATTTATTTATTCAAAACATTTAGATAGCTACCCTTGGTGGCTCCCAATCAAAATGTAATGTACGCACATTTATATATGTGTATTTCACAGGGAATACAAATATGTCTTTAATATTTATGTATTATTTCCTCCGGTATCATGGATTCTAGCATTTACGTATAAACTAGAAATGATTCCTTTCTGTGCTATTTTTCCCTAATTCTCTTCCATTTATTTGGTTAAATCAGTTCTTGGTTTGCTCGCGAGTTTGTTTCCTGATTTACATTTATAGCATGAGTTTGGTTGGGGAGACAAAATGGGAAGATGACTCTATGTTGCTCTGAGTTTCCCAGAAGAAGCGAAGAAAACATATGTAATTCACAATAAATAAAACATGAAGAACATCATATTATCAGCATCAGGTCGCAAAAGCCATCAGGGTAAAAATTTAACTTACTTCTCCAAGCTTAAGTTCATTTCACCCAGTTCCTGGGTGGATTTACCATATTTTAATGCCCGCACAAAAATTCATACATATTTCTGTTGTCATTTTTTTCCTATAGTACACATTTTATATGTATTTTCTCCACATGGTTGCATGTAGGTAAACAATTTCCCCCAATATAATGTATGCTATTTCCACTAAAAATGTATTTTTCTGTACATCCATACTCACACACAGACACACGGATACACATGTGCAGTTTTTGCCCTATTTTTTATTAGGGAACTGCATTGCACCATTCAGAAAACCGTTCCTTTCATCCTAACACTACAGTTTAGTTCATCCACTGATTTTGGAATTTCAAATTAGGTAATCTTACATTCATATGCGCTTTTACATCCATATGCAAATCAAAGATCACTCTTGTGCTCCCCTTACATCATGGGTTCTGATTGAAAATTACCTTCCAGAATAAAGTAAAGCCGGTTTCAATCAATTTAAATCAACTCTTGAGAACTTACATAGATCTCTGGAGCAATTTTGGCCTGATACAGGAGCCATCATATTCTTCCGGATGGTTTTCTCAACCTCCCAGTTTAGTCTACAGGGCTGGGATGTTTTGATAGTTTCCCGCTGAAATATTAACCAGATCTAAAGTTTGCCTTTCTAAAAGATAACCAATCTGTAAAAGTTAGTAATTGGGGAATTCAAATGCTCGGACAGGCCAAGAGAAGGCAGAGGTCATTCCCTTTCTCATACAGGTAGTCCTCAACTTACGACCACAATTGTTGTGCTAGGTTTGCCACCAACCATATTGTGAAGTATGCAGATGATACAACAGTAGTGGGCCTTATTCAAGATGACAATGAGGGTGCTTACTTACCACAAAGAGGTAGAGGGTTTGGTGAAATGGTGTAATAAAAACAGCCTAGTTTTAAACATTGGAAAAACCAAAGAGATCATTGTCGATTTCAGAAAAGGCAGGCACAACCACACTCCTCTGGGTATTAATGATTCATCTGTGGAGATGGTTAGCAGCATCAAATTTCTGGGTGTGCAGCTAACAAGTAGGCTGATTTGGTCGCTCAACAGCAAGACACTGGTGAAGCTGGCACAGCAGTGCCTGCATTTGCTGTTTCGCATGAGAAAAGTACATCTTCCTTCCCCTGTCCTTACCACTTTCTATAGAGGGATGATCTGTCTTATGGCATTACTGTCTGGTTTGCTTCAAACAGGAAGGCGGTGCAGAGAGTGGTGAGGATGGCAGAAAAGATTATTGGCAGTTCACTCACTTCAGTCCAGGACATAGAATATAAGTGTTGCTTGAGCAGGGTCCACAGGATTGTCTGGGATGTTACACAACCTCTTCATGACCTGTTTTCCTTGTTACCTTCTGGGAGGAGGCTCCATGGTATCCGAAGCAGAACATCCAGAACATCCAGATTCAGTCACAGTTTTGTTCCATATAGCATCAACCAAATGGCTGTGGCCATTTTCCCTATTCATTTTCGGTTGACACATAGCGTAGAAAGGAGGGAGGGGGGGTTGCCATGACACCAGGTCCACATGTGAAGGTTCAATTGAACCGATTGAACCTACACACAGAAATCTTCTCAACTAAGGATCAGCACCTGCTTAGAGTGAGATAAGAATCAACGATAGTCAAGGGAGGTTGGACTTAGCTTGCTTGTGGCTACGCAGGGATTCTAAGCTGATCCCTCTTTTCACTCCACCCCCAGATTTTGCCACTCCTTCTCCCACATCCAGATTCAGACACAGTTTTCTTCCATGCAGTATTAACCTTGTAGACTCTCAAGCTTTCTTCTTCCGCTTTGTATTCAAGATGGACAGTGATTAATATTTATATGTATTTATATGTAAGTGTGTATGTTGTATACAGCATATTCATATGTATGTTTTGAGAGCAAGCAACAGAAATTCTTTTTTAATGTGTGCCAGTGTGCCCACAGTAACAAAATAACAGTAAATCTTATCTTGCCTTGCCTTGCCTTGCCTTGCCTTGCCTTGCCTTGCCTTGCCTCTAAATATACAAACAAAACCACAGACTTCTTCCACAAAGGAAAAATAGCACTGAAAGGATCCAATCAACCAATTTCAATTCTCACTAATTCGGGTAGCCCCATGGCGATATTGGGGGTTTGTACATGGAAGTTGACTAGTCCCTCACTGGGAATGAAATTCAGTAGATGGTTATAAGTTAGCAGTCTCTCTCTCTCTCTCTCTCTCTCTCTCTCTCTCTCTCTCTCTCTCTCTCTCTCTCTCTCTCTCTCTCTCTCTCTCTCTCTCTCTCTCTCTCTCCTCTTTCCCTTGCTATGAATATCAATCGGATGTGAATCCAAAGATGCTTTGTACACCAAGAAGACTTGCAACCAAATTGATTCCTCTTATCTCAGCAACAGCTGGTGAAGTTGTAGTCTCTCCCGAGGTATAAAACACCCACCTCTCTGCAGGAAGGCTGCTAACAAAGGAAGTCATTTCTGTCTTTATGTAAGGTCATGTCTTTGTGCATTGTGTATATGTGGGATATGGCTTGGTTCGTGAGCTTTTGTATGTCCAGTACCTCTGAGCGCCACAGGTATGTCCAAGGTAAACAAATACATCTTGTGCCCTTAATATATTTTCCCAGCAGATGGAATAACCTAGTTAACAGACTATTTAATTCCTAGGGGAGCACCTGTAACTATTAGAAATTGATTTTATGAGCCTGTTACACAAACATTACTCTTTATGGTCTGAAGCCCATTGAAATTCTTCCTGTTCTCTCACAAACAGATGGTGCTTGGGTTTTATTTTATTTTTTTTACCTCCACACCGACTCATATTCATAAATAACAACCTCCAATCTCTCTTGCGAGACAGAAACAATTCTAATTAGAACATTGCATATCGGCCATATTTCTCCCCACACGTTTTTCCATTCAAAGGCATGTATATGCGCACTTACAGATATGCATACATCAATGGTTGATCGGTGTGGGAGTCTCCTGCAAAATGACGGAAGTTATCTTTCACGAGCTCTTTTCTCTGCGTGTGGGTGAGAATCTGCATCTGGGTATTTCTGTGGGTGGTAGAATCATCCTGGAACAAGTGTTTGTGAAATGTGCAATATGTTTATTATCATTAGAAATGGAAGGAAGGGGGAAGAAGGAGAAGAATCTCACATAATTGACTTGGGATGCAGACCGAATTAACACCACCATCCTTGGAATCCCAGGAATCCCAAAAGTACTTTTCCAAAAGACAACTGGATTTTCTTGCTTTGTTCTCTGAAAACATTTCGATTCTCCTCCAAGAAGCTTCTTCAGTTCCTGGATGAGAAGTGAAGGTTTGCAAAGAAAAAAAACCCCCAAAAGTCCAGTTGCCTTTTGGAAAAGCACCTTTGGGACAACCATGATCTGGATGATTGAGAATTTCCATAGACATTTCCCCAGGAGATCAATTGAGGAATTATCTCAGATGATGGAACAGGAAACTCACACTTTCTCTCGAGTGACAATAGCCTCTTGGAGGATCTTCTGAGATTTCACCGGAAATCCTTTGCTAAACTGGGCTTTTGGTACCCAAAATGAACCAACTGGACACAACTCAGTGAGAAGAGAAAGGAAGGAAAGTTGGTTGGTTGGACTGAGGTGAGGGGGGGAGAAAGAAGGAAGGGGAAATGGGTATGTCTAATTTAATGAAGAGAAGGACGAGGGGTGACACGATAGCAGTGTTCCAATATCTGAGGGGCTGCCACAAAGAAGGGGTGGGTCAACCTATTCTCCAAAGCACTAGAAGGCAGGACAAGAAGCAGCAGTTGGAAACTAATCAAGGAAAGAAGCAACCTAGAACTAAAGAGAAATTTCCTGACACTTAGAACAATTAATCAGTGTAATAGCTCGCCTTCAGAAGTTGTGGGTGCTCCACAACTTTTTAAGAAGACACCAGACAGCCACTTGTCTGAATGGTGTAGGGTGTTAACGCAGGGGTCTTCAAACGTGGCCCTTTTATGACTTGTGGACTTCAACTCCCAGAATTCCTCAGCCAGCGTGCCTGGCTGAGGAATTCTGGGAGTTGAAGTCCACAAGTCATAAAAGGGTCACATTTGAAGACCCCTGGTGTAGGGTTTCCTGCTTGAGCAGTGGGTTGGACTAGAAGACCTCCAAGATCCCTTCCAACTCTGTTATTCTGTTATCAGCCCTCAGCATCAAAAGGATGCTCAGAAAATGCTGCTTTCCTCCACTCAGACAATTGCTTGGCCTTAATTTAGGGAATGTGTGGCCATAATTTAGCCTTCAGATCTCTCAAAAAATTGTGGATCTGCTGGTTTAAGTAAGTTTCCACCCTAACACTGAATTTTCATGCAAGGTAACAACCACAAAACATTTTTCCGAACACAAAGAACCTTTTTTTCTGTTGTTCCCAACTTCACATCTCTTTTAATGGTTTTCTGCTGGTCTCATTTGTTCCTGTCCATTCAGCTTTTTTTCTTATTCTTTTTTTCTTAAGAACCAGCCTCGGTGAGATGTTTATCACCCAAGCAGGCCCAAGTGATGACTTGGGACTTCGCAACTAAAAACTAGCTATCACTTCACATTATGTCAAATGCAACCTTTTTTGACAGAGGCAATTTACACATTACACTACCAGGCTTCAGCAGACCGAACAGTAGAGATGCCTTCAAAGGATTCTTCCATAGCAAAACATCTAAAGAATTTTGTAGGAAACTGAACAAAAAAAGTCTCAATGAGATTGACAACATTCCTCAGGAGCTGCTCACGTGTCTCCGTGATTTATGACAGGGGTGAGTGATTAGCTCTCTTCCCACCAAACTGTCAGCATTAGCAAACATACATATATAGAAGAAAACCATAGCAAGTCTGGGCTACAAGAACAGTCTGAGAAATTGACATTATAAAGCATTTGCCCCAACTGTTATTTATCTCAAAGCTCATTAATCCTGTTCTTCTCCTGTTTTTTTTTTCCTTTTGCCACTGTTGCTGAATCACTTGTGCTTTCCAAGATTACAAATAAGGTCAAATCCAAGAATGAAGAACATCAGGCTACAGCTGTTTTGCTGCCTGTTTCTAGACATATAGGGAACAGCTGGGCTCAGAAGTAGAGGGCAAACTACTGGGTAGAAATGATAGGAATGAGAAACTAAGTTAAATGATGCCATTTTGCTCAATAATCTGGAGGAGATTTGGCTGTTGTCAATCAATGCATATTTAATCGTTGTGGGTGGAGAGAGGGAATGGAGACATTATAATGCAAATACATTCGGCTTTATAATGCTAGCATATCTGGGTTATAAAAATCTGAGTCATGAGATGCAACAAAATCCTAATGATTGTCTAGATTTTTGCAGCCCAAATATATTAGCTGTACTTTGATCAAATGATGCAACAGCAAGACACTGGTGAAGAGGGCACAGCAGTGCCTGCATTTTCAGCATCGTATGAGAAAAGCACATCTTCTGTCCCCTGTCCTTACCACTTTCTATACAGGGATGATTGAAAGCATCCTGTTGTATTGCATTACTGTATGGTTTGGAAGCATTACTGTTTCGCACAGGAAGGCAGTGCAGAGAGTGGTGAGGACGGCATAAAAAAATTATTGGAAGTTCACTTCCTTCTATCCAGAACATGGCATATAAGTGATGCTTGACCAGGGTCTGTAGTATTGACAGGGATGCTACACATCTTCTCCATGCTTGGTTTTCTTTGTTACCTTCTGGGTGGAGTCTTTGCGGTATCCAAAGCAGAACAACTAGATTCTATAATAGCTTTATACCATATAGTATCAACCTTGTTAACTCTCAGGACTCTTTTTTCTGCTATGTATTCAAAATGGACTGTGATTAATATGTGTGTGTGTGTGTGTGTGTGTGTGTGTGTGTACATCATATGTATATGTGTGTATATGTATGGGTATGGAGATATATATATATATATACTTTTGAGAGCAGGCATCAGAATTTCATTTTTTAATGTGTGCCAGTTTGTACACAGAAAAAGGGACAATAAAGGTTATCTTATCTTATTTTATCTTATGATCCTGGGTTTTCCCAGACACATTATTTCATGTTGTTTTTTTCATGTTTTTGTTGAACATTTCATGTTCGAATTTTCACATTCTGCTCTAGCCTGGAATTTTAATTCACATCAATAATATTCAAGTTCTTTAGCACAGATTTTGAAATTCTTTTCCCCCTCGTCCTCAGCATACACTTTTTGGCATACCACACTGACAGGACTGACAGAATTAAGGATGGAGGGGAAAAAAAGAAGGGAGGTAAAGAAATATCCCGTTTAGTCTGGAGGAAGGAATTGTTCACAGAAAACTGTCTCAAATTAGGCAAAAGAAAAATATAGAATATGAGACTCCACTCCTCTGCAGTTGAAGAGATCTCTTCCAGCCATCCCTTGAGGGAATTTCATTTCTCAAAACTTCATTGCCCTCGTATATTCAATTAATTAATACAGTCCAATAGGGATATACAGCCACAACTGAGCCCAAAATTTGTGTTGCTAAGTGAGACGATTTTTAAGCGAGGTTTGCCTCATTCTTTCTTGCCACAGTTGTTAAATGAATTTGACTCCCACCTTGCTACCACCATTGTAAGCGTGAAAAGCAGTCATAACGTAAGTCACTTTTTTCAGGGCCGTTGTAACTTCAAACAGTCACTAAACAAACTGTTGTAAGTCGAGGATTTCCTGTGTGTAATGTTAAAGTCTTCAGGGTTAAACTTTTGCCCTGAAGGATTTGCATTTTTCAGTAGGGAATGGGGGGGGGGAGGTGGGAATGTCAGAATAAGAAAATTGGTGGAGAGGAGAGAAAGAACAGATGTGAGGTGAGTGGGTACATAGAGTTGACTACTGTTTGGAGAGTCAAAGAGAGAACTAAAGATAATGGGGCAAAAAATAGGTTGGAAATGTGATTCCGGATTGGCAAGAAACTGCAGAAAGTTTTGGGAAAACTCTTTCTTATTTTCACTTGAACTTTGAATCCTGATTCATGACTGGGGACAGCGGGAAGAAAATGGGAAATAGCAGTAGCACTTAGACTTATATATATCGCTTCACAATGCTTTACAGCCCTCTCTAAGCGATGTACAGAGTCAGCATATTTTCCCCCAACAATCTGGGTCCTCATTTTACTGACCTCTGAAAGATGGAAGGCTGAGTCAACTTTGAGCCGGTTAGAATCGAACTGCTAGCATTGGCAGAATTAGCCTGCAATGCTGCACTCTAACCACTGTGCCACCATGGAAAGAGACACAAAATCCTGCTCATCTATTCAAAACCACCCTACACAAGTTCCTTGCTATTTCTGCTATTTCTGGGAACAAAAAGAGCATCAAGGAAAATGGGAGGGGATGATGGCTGTTGTGAAGGCTGGGGATCACTGGTGGAGGAACCCTAAGGGTGAATGGGGCAAATTTAGACAGCTGCTTGGGATAACTGGACCCCAGAAGATGAGAGCCCGTGAAGCTGCCTTTTGCAAAAAGAAGCCCAGTTCTTTGCTTACAACTTCTCTTGTAAAAGCCTTTTTGTACTTAAGCTCCAGACAACACATATAATGCTTTTTCCTCTAAACAATTTCCCCCCATAACAATCCTGTGAGGTTCTTGGCGAGAGGACAAGAATGCTTTGAGATTAAATTTTACTGGATTAAAAAAAAAAAAAAGCTTTCCAGTTGAGCCCACAGTCTTGGGATTTGATCTCCTACCAAGTCCTAATCCTGGTCAACTTTTTGAGATCAAGCAATGTTGTCCAGGCATCGCTGCCTGTTGTGGTCAGATTACAACCTACCTTTCCTCAAGAACTTGAGACTGTCTTAGTTTTTTCCCAGAACAACAATCTGGTGAGGCAGATTGGACTGACAGAAAGGAACGGGACCAAAAGTCCCTCAGAGAGGTTCCTTAGCTGAGAGTTAATTAGAATTTGGGTCTCTCCAACACTAGGAACACTGCATCCAGTTTTGGTCAAAATGTTGAGACTCTGGAAACAGTGCAGAAAAGAGCAACTGTCAGGTCCTCAAACCCTCATTGTTTCACTTGCATAGTTATTCTACTTTGGGGGCCTGCCATTCTGCTGGGGGGGGAGGGAGAACATGCTTTTGCTTGGGATAACTTTCACTTTCTATTTTCCCTCTCCTGCCTCTATCATCTTGAGCAGACATGTCAAACACAAGGCCCGGGGGCCGGATGCAGCCCACGAAGCAGTTTCATGTGGCCCGCGAAGCCATCCTGGAAACAGTGAGGGAACGGCCCCCGCTGCCTTGGCCCTGGCCTAGGCCGGCCGGGAGCCAATGTACAATTTTGTGGTGACCATTTATGCTGAAACGCATTCAGTCTTAGCTCCACAAGGCCGTCTGGAAACAGCGAGGAACCAGCCCCTGCCGCGTCGGTCCCGCCCCCTGGGTGCATGCTGGGGAGGTGTCACCCTTTGTGAGGAATGAAGAAATGCACCATCGCCTGGAAGTGGCCAGCAAATGGCCCTCGCCTACTTCACATATCCAGCTTGATGGGCTCTGCCCTCGTCCTACCCGCTTCTGCCAGAGACCCTCAGATCTGTCCCACTCCTACCCAGGCCCCCACAGGCGCCCTTGACGCGAATGATGTAGAGCTGGTCACGCCCACCCAGTAGGCCACACCCACTCCATCCACACCCACCCAGTACGCTGCACCCACCCTGGCCACACCCACCTGGCCCTCTGAGGGCAACCGCAATGCTGATGCGGCCCTCAATGAAATTGAGTTTGACACCCCTGATCTTGAGAAAGGAATGTGTCCTCCTTATCAGGGAGACGGTTACAAAGAAACGAAAACTGGAGAAGACCTTAAGATGCGCACCAACTTTGCCAGTTACCCGCTCGTTGTGTCACTTGTGGATGGGCTGGATTTCAAATGGACCCTAATAATAATAATAATAATAATAATAATAATAATAATAATAATAATAATAATAATAATAATAATAATAATAATAATAATAATAATAAAGTTGGAAGGGACCTTGGAGGTCATCGAGTCCAACCCCCTGCTCAGGCAGGAAAGCCTATACCATTTCGGACAAATGGCTGTCCAGATTCTTCTTAAAAACTTCCAGTGTTGGAGCATTCACCGCTTCTGGAGGCAGGTTGTTCCACTGGTTAATTGTTCTAACTGTCAGGAAGTTTCTCCTTAGTTCTAGGTTGCTTCTCTCTTTGGTTAGCTTCCACCCGTTGCTTCTTGTCCTGCCTTCAGGTGCTTTGGAAAATAGCTTGACTTCCTCTTCTTTGTGGCAGCCCCTGAGATATTGGAACACTGCTATCATGTCCCCCCTCATCATTCTCTTTGTTAAACTAGACATTGGTGGGAGGAGGAATATTGCTAGCTTAACTATACTGTTTACGCGGGTTTTTCCCCAGATCTCGCCTTGACTTCCCTATTGTCACTGACCCCTAATAAAAGTATCCTTTTGAGACAATGCCTGTTTCTGCTTTCTTGGGTGGTTAGTTGAGATACCACAACCCATGGATGCATCCTTGGGAGGCAAGCCTAAGTAATGAACACAGACCAAGGTGAATGCCACAGTGATTAATTTATCTGTAATATTTCTTTGCGTTTCAACTTAACTTCATAGGTTTTCAGGGTTTTACCAACAGTTTTCAGGGCTTCTGGAGGCTTAAAGATGTTTAGAGGATCATGTGAACCAGGGGTCTTCAAACTTGGCCCTTTTATGACTTGTGGACTTCAACTCCCAGAATTCCTCAGCCAGGCATGCTGGCTGAGGAATTCTGGGAGTTGAAGTCCACAAGTCATAAAAGGACCAAGTTTGAAGACCCCTGATGTGAACTTTGCAAGATTACCCACTGCTCTCTCTAGTTTAAATTTGACAGATTTGTTCCTGATGTTTTTAAAGAGGCAGCCCTGGTGTTGTAATGATGCATTTTCATGGAAATCCTTAGTAAAAGATGAAAACCAGAGTTTTATTCTTTTTTTTTTTACGTTTATACAGCAATAATAAATAACAATACAATGAAGACCTTAGATCAAGCATTAATATTAAGGCATTGGAGCATTAATACTAAGGTAATACTAGGTGACGATATTATTAGTTTGGGTAAGGAAATGTCTGCGAGAAAACAACCAAGCTCGGAATGCACCAATTAAGCATTAAGCTGAAGATAGAAAGTCTTTATATCATAAAATATTTTTAATGCACATCTCAATTGTCTGTCATTACCACACTTGGCTTTAATTGCACATTTCAAGCATCCTTATATTTAATAACATTTTGGAAATGCTATTTAACTTCAATGTAAACTTTCTCCTTTTTCTCTTTAAACTAGAAAACCGCTTACAGGGTTAACCATTTCTAATTTATATTGCATAAATACCACTCTACCCAATTGATGTATGCATTTCATCATGTATTATGTGCATCTTCTAATGTAATAAAACAATTATTTCAGAAGGGGAAAAAAACCCTGCACCTATCAAAGAATGGTGCATTTTTTTTTGTCCTGGCCCATAGGTGGGAGACTTAGAGCAATGGTTTCCATCCATTGTTTCTTGTCTTGCTTTCTGGTGCCTTGGAGAATAGGTTGACTCCCTCTTCTTTGTGGCAGCCCCTCAAATATTGGAAGACTGTTATCATGTCGCCCTTAGTCCTTTTCATTAAACTAGACATCCCCGATTCCTGCAACCATTCTTCATATGTTTTAGCTTCCAGCCTCCTAATCATCTGTTGAAAGAAAAATCTTCATCGGGGTCCAGTCCAAGCCAGGAATAAGCAAAATGGAGACTGCTTTAGAAAGAAGGTTGTAGTTTATTGAAGAGCAGTGCCAGACAGAAATGTGGCTCTAGAAAAGCTGTCCCCATGTAGCTGGGAGTGGTGGGTTTTTATACCTTCTTGGGCTTTTGTGTTTGGAGTTGTTTCCTGTTCCTGTGGCATGAACTTTGACCTGAGTTTTTGAGTGTGTCCTTTTTGGTATTCTGATGGTGGTGGGTTAATCCTATTATGTCCTAAAGGTCATATCCTGCTTCCATGGGGCTGGGGCTGATGACTATGTCCTGTGTTGGATTTTTTTTGGTGAGGGGTTGTTGATTCTAGGGATCTTTGTCTTTCTAATCCCATCAGCTCCAAGCTTCCTGGCTCCAGTCTTTCTGAAAGGATTATCAAATCTGCATTTCTAAAAACTGGCCTGCTTGGTTTCTGCTTGAGGGAGGAAGACTTGGGACTGTCTTTGCCTAAGATTTTTCATTATTCCTTTGGAAGAAATATAATATTCTGTCCTTTTAATATTCCCCAAAATATTTCTTTCTCTGAGGGGAGGGCTGACTTCCCACACATCTTTTTTGCTCTTCTCTGCACTCTTTTCAGAGTCTCAACGTCTTTTTTTATAACATTTTTTCCTCAGCCTTCTCTTTGCGATTGTTCTAAAAACAAAAATAACCATAAATCTCCTCATGAAATGGCTCCCTTGCTTTACTCTGCTACTCATACCTTTGCAGATAAACCGGACTCTGAGTCAAGACCCACCAGAAGTGTCCATCCATTTGTATTCCATTATGGCTGCTGTCAGAGCTGGGCTGTACGCTGGGATCCCTGGGGTGGAAGAGGCTGTCTTGTCTGCTCTGCAGGGTGCTTTTTATCCTTTTAAGTTTACCTAGAGATGGGTGTGAGGTGGCCGATTTTCAGGAACCAGCAGCGGCCGGCCTGAAGCCAGCGAAGGATTAAACTTGTCAGCCAGTGATTTCCTGCAACGTTGGGGAAAGGAATGAAAGGGAAAGAGCCTCATGAAAAGAGCTCCATAAAAAGGAAATTATTTCCTTTCTCCCATCTGCTGTCTTTCTTGATCGTAAAATGGGAGGGAAGTTGCCTGGCTGAGCTGCCTTTATTGGGGTTGATTTTTATACATTCTATAGGAGCATTTTTTTTAAAAAAAAATCCATATGGCTCAAACGATTCTTCCTGTTATTTCTTGATGGAGAAATTGGAAAGTGGTGAACAGGAAGGTTCAATCTGGAGAAAGGGTATTTTAATCAAAGCAGTTCCATGTTCATGTGAAACTGACCTCATTACTCTTAATTCCATAGGTTTATTTATTATGTATGTGTTTATGTATATATACATATATACAAACACACATATACATACATACATATACATACACACACACACACACACATATATATATATATATGCAGGTCTTGCATATTCGGATCTTTTCCCGTGTAAGATTGAGAGTATCTTGGCGATGTTTCGACGAGGTCCCACTCATCATCTTCAGGCTGGGGTCTTCGGCTTCGTGCTTGTGCGGGCAAAGTGTGATCGGAGCTGCCGTCTCTCTATAAAAATTGGTGGCGGTGTGTGGAGTGCTGGCTTT
>NW_015389763.1:48252-51792 GCF_001527695.2 Protobothrops mucrosquamatus | reverse complement strand
CAGAGTACAGAATACAGAAAAAAATAGAGCTGGAAGGGACCTTGGAGGTCTTCTAGTCCAATCCACTGCTCAGGCAGGAGACCCTATACCAGGGGTAGGCAACCTTGGCTCCTTTATGACTCGTGGACTTCAACTCCCAGAATTCCTGAGCCAGCATGGCTCAGCTTGGAAACCTCTCCCTTTCCCCTCAGCTTGGCTGGCTCAGGAATTCTGGGAGTCGAAGTCCACGAATCATAAAAGAGCCAAGGTGGCCTACTCTGGCCTAGGCCTAGGCCGCTTTATGACTGGTGGACTTCAACTCCCAGAATTCCCGAGCCAGCATGGCTCAGCTTGGAAACTCTCTCTTTCCCCTCAGCATGGCTGCCTCAGGAATTCTGGGAGTTGAAGTCCACGAATCATAAAAGAGCCAAGGTTGCCTACCCCTGCCCTATACCATTCTGGACAAATGGCTGTCCAGTCTCTTCTTAAATTCTCCAGTGATGCAGCAGCCACAACTTCTGAAAGCAAGTCATTCCACGGGTTCATTGTTTTCACTGTCAGGAAATTTCTCCAGGAGGGAAACACAAGCAGGTGAGCTAATTCTATTTTATTGTGAGGTTACATTAACAGAGTCTTGCGGGTCTGAAAGTACAAATCTCCAGCCATCTCTTTTACAGTCTTAGAACTTGGGGGAATGTCCCTTGTGATCCTCTTTCTCCAAGCGTTATGCAGCTGCGGACTATGCCTTCTCTTATCTAACCATTCCCTAGGCAGCATCTCTTACTGCCTTCTCCCTAAGCCAGGGGTAGGCAACCTTGGCTCTTTTATGACTTGTGGACTTCAACTCCCAGAATTCCTGAGCCAGTCATGCTGAGGGGAAAGGGAGAGGTTTCCAAGCTGAGCCATGCTGACTCAGGAATTCTGGGAGTTGAAGTCCACGAGTCATAAAAGAGCCAAGGCTGCCTACCCCTGCCCTAAGCCCTTCCCACCTACAGGTAGTCCCTGACTTAGGAATTCTGGGAGTTGAAATCCACGAATCATAAAAGTCATAGCAAATTTGAAGACCCCCTGCTCTACACCTACTTAATGTTTACGAGTTGAGTGCAAACTCTTTCACAGAATCCTATCTGCATGCTATGACCTTCTGCAATTGAGAGTCTTGATAAGGCAGGATTACACAAAGTCTTTCCCATCCATCTTCCTTTCCGTAGTTTGACGCTTCTTAAATGTTCTGCTGCAGGCGGGCATCTCAGCTGGATGGTAAAATCTGGTCACAGTTCACAATTGACCTTTTGCCATACATATGTCTAGCAGATATTAAGATCCAGAGAGGGCTATTTTATTCTCCATTAATTAATCTGAGCTACAAAAGCACAAGGCTGTAATGATCGGGACTCACAAAACGTCAGTTTGAGCATTTCCATGGAGAAAATGCTCAAGGGGCTAGCCTTAGTCAACAGCAATGAACAAAATAACCTTGATATGCAATAGCACTGACCCCAACCCAGGGTTCTCCCTCTCCTCTTTGTTATTCAGGAGGAGATTGTGGAAGATGGGCACTACGTAAATAAATCTCCAGGGGAGTTTTGAATAGGCCGTGGGAGGCTCACACGAGGAGAGAGAATTCCCAAATAAAGATCCACTTGCATTTTCCGGTTTGGTGGTTTGGCTGGTGGGCAGGGGGAGTTTGACGTGTCCTCGGAAGGGACAAACGCAGAAGACAGCAAAGCTTTTGGTCTTTCTGACCCATCGGAGCAGAGCAAATTATCAGAGACAGAAGCCTGTAATGAAATACGGCTAAGGCGATGTCGCTCTGCATGAAAGCATTAGGTGGCTTTGGATACTCAAGGGAGGGATTAAGGGGAAGAGGAAAAGATCCCCCCAGACCCAGATCCCAAACAGCTGCAACAGACTGCAGTGTTAGACTCTTACCTCTTGCGGGAAGAAAGGGACTCTAGAAATAGTACAGAGAAGAGCAACAAAGATGATTAGGGGACTGGAGGCTAAAGCATATAAGGAACGGCTGCTGGAATTGGGTATGTCTAGTTTAACGAAGAGAAGGACGAGGGAGGACATGATAGCAGTCTTCCAGGGGCTGCCCCAAAGAAGAGGGAGTCAAGCTATTTTCCAAAGCGCCTGAAGGCAGGACAAGAAGCAACAGATGGAAACTCATCAAGGAGAGAAGCAACCTAGAACTAAGGAGAAACTTCCTGACAATGAGAACAATTAACCAGTGGAACAACCTGCCTCCAGAAGCGGTGAATGCTCCAACACTGGAAGTTTTTAAGAAGAGACTGGACAGCCATTTGTCCGAAATTGTATAGGGTTTCCTGCCTGAGCAGGGGGTTGGACTAGATGACCTTCAAGGTACCTTCCAACTTTACTATTATTATTATTATTATTATTATTATTATTATTATTATTATTATTATTATTATTATTATTATTATTATTATTATTATTATTATTATTATTATTATTATTATTATTATTATTATTATTATATGCTCCGGTCCCCGGGGATGTCACTAGACAGGGAAGCTTCTTTGCAGTGTCACCTACAGTTTGCCAAAAAAAGGGAGGATGTTTCAGTGATTTTCTAGGAAGGGAGTGAAACAACAGAATAACAGAGTTGGGAGGGACCTGGGAGGTCTTCTAGCCCAACCCCTTGCTCAAGCGGGAGACCTCACACAATTTCAGACAAGTGGTTGTCCAATCTCTTCTTTAAAACCTCCAGTGTTGGAGCAACTTCTGAAAGCAACTTGGGGGGGGGGGTGCTCCAACTTGGTTGAAGGCAACCATTTGTCTGAAATGGTACAGGGTTTCCTGCCTGAGCAGGGTGTTGGACTAGAACAGGGGGTTGGATTAGATGACCTCCAAGGTCCCTTCCAAGTTGTTTATTATTATTATTATTATTATTATTATTATTATTATTATTATTATTATTATTATTATTATTATTATTATTATTATTATTATTATTATTATTATTATTACTCCAAGGTCCCTTCCAACTCTGTCATTCTGTATTGTTATTCTGTTATCCAGGCCCCCACAGCCTCCAGACTTTAAGGAAATGTAAACCATGATAGTGTTACTTGCTCGGCCCAAATGAGATGTATAACTGAATATCATTATTGTGCAGTGTGCCCTCATTCCAGAGAATGAGGTTAGCCAGGGATTTCATGTAGGGGTCAAACAGGAATTGGGAAAATGTATCGCCCTAAAGAACCATGCAAAGCAAGGTTCTAGGGCTCAATACTTTATACAACATTTTCCCATCATTTGGAACTGGCCCTGGAAGAAGGAAAAGAACCATGGCTCCCACTTCTAACTTTCTGAAATGGTCCAGAGGTTACCATGATCAAGGACATTGAAAGACATTTTGATATCAAGGAGAGCCAGGATGGATGCCCCACTTTTATTCCCCTCCTGCTAAAAGTCATCCATAAGCCTGATCGATGTTGTCTCAGGACTATACCTGGGTCCAACAGTTAACTAAAAGGGATCACAGGTAATCCATTTCCTCCAGAGATCTCTGAAGCTGCAACCTGACAACCT
>NW_015389763.1:42857-47409 GCF_001527695.2 Protobothrops mucrosquamatus | reverse complement strand
GATCAAGGACATTGAAAGACATTTTGATATCAAGGAGAGCCAGGATGGATGCCCCACTTTTATTCCCCTCCTGCTAAAAGTCATCCATAAGCCTGATCGATGTTGTCTCAGGACTATACCTGGGTCCAACAGTTAACTAAAAGGGATCACAGGTAATCCATTTCCTCCAGAGATCTCTGAAGCTGCAACCTGACAACCTTCTCTATAAACAGAAGGTTAGAGTCAGGGGTAGAGATATATAATACTGATGGGTGAGCAATAGCTGTTTGAACAGCAGGCACAAATATGCCTCCTTAACCATGGGTGAGTCCACACCCTTCCTAAAGAATGGATTCACCACCCTCTGGACCCAAACTCTATGTTTCTCTTAGGTAGCCCTAGCTAACTAGAGGGGCTTGGGCTGAAAGACAGTGAGCTTCAGTGGTTGTGATTGGACTTAAACCTAATCCATTTTCTCCCACTCTACAAATGCTATACCATGCTGGCCCTTGAAAATGTATAATGTCAGGTGCAAAGAATCAGGATTACATGTAAGTTCCAGTTCAGATTTATTGCTCAAGCCTATACACAAGAATCTGGTCAACTAACAGCCAGCACTAGTGAGAATTAATGGAGTTCAAAAGAAGCTGGACTTGGAGCATTTGTGGACATGTAATGATTCTAGGCTGAGTCCTCTCTTGACTCCACCCCCCAGGCTCTGCTTGCTCTTCTCCTACAATAAATAGCTAGGTTAGTAGCTTTGTTCAACTTCTCCCAAAATTCCAGATGTGCCCCCAGTTTAAAGAGGATGCCTACTGATAGTTTACAGGAACGTTGAAGACATTCTCAGAAAATAACAATCTGAGACACGCAATGCGGTTGTGTGATTTCATCCCCTTAGTATCCCACTGTTTCCAAAAGATCTTGTTCATGGCAAGGTGGTAACCAGTCAATACAATGGGATCCCTTTATAAGCAAGAGGACCAATGGTGGGATTCAAATATGTGAACAACCGGTTCTCTGTGCGGATGCCGCTTCCGGAAATCCATTCTAGGCCTGGGCAACAAAAAAATTAGCTACCGGTTCTGCCGAAGTGGTGCGAACTGGCTGAATCCCGCCACTGAAGAAGACTTAACTGTTTCCAATTTTTCATAGCAATCTAAGTGGGTAGGATAACCTGCACCTGCTCATTTTGCCGTAGAGGGGATAAAAGGAGTGGTATCATCTTTGCCATGTAACGTAGCAATTCACGAGGAGCGTTAATTGACTTTCAGTCATTCTGAGCAGACACATCAGTAAATAACAGCCATTCATCAAGGTATTATGCATCTGTAATTAAAAATTAGGAGGTAATTTCTTCCAAAGGAGGAATTGTTCCAAAACCTTCTGTGCAAATGACACCATTATTTTCCCTATCAGTGACCCAAAAAATTGCTTTTTTTTCCCTCCCTCCCAATGATCCTCCTCTTCTTGTTCCCCCTTCCTGCCCCCAATTTCTTTGCTTTGGTCTCTCCCCGCCCTTCCTCATCCCCCATCTAATTTATTTCCATTGTTAATTTTAATGAGTTAGGTTTTATTATAAACATTTGTGTATACGTGTGTTTTAGAAATGGTTTTCATTAAACTGGGTGCACTCTGAAGCGTCTCAAATGCAGAAGGGAGATTTGGAAAATAAAATGTTATTACTGTTGTTATTATCTTAAATCAACCCCTGCAGCGAAATTCAACCATGCAAATCCATAATCAGAGCCTCTGCAAATTCATCACCACTGCCAGAAAGAAAAAAAACCACCCACCCCTTCTTTTTCTGCAATGGAAAAAAAAATTCCTAGATTCCGCAACTGAATATATTATTGACCATTGCAAAATCTCTCTCTCCCAAGTTGCCCTAAAGAATGTTATCTCCAAACTGACATTTATCTTTAAAATAATAATCATAATAATACAAAGACCTGCAATTAGAAATAGAATGACGGTGGCAAAAGAAAGCAAAGGTAGTACCAATAGCAGTTGCAGGAATTGGGTATGGCTAGTCTAGAGAAAAAGAGAACCAGGGGGGGTCAACTTATTTTCCAAAGCACTAGAAGGCAGGACAAGAAATGATGGGTGGAAACTAATCAAGGAGAGAAGCAACCTGGAATTAAGGAGAAACTTCCTAACAGTGAGGACAATTAACCAGTGGAACAGCTTGCCTCCAGAAGTTGTGGGTGCTTCATCACTGGAGGTTTTTTAAGAAAAGACGGGACAGTCAGTTGTCTGAAATGGTATAGGGTCTCCTGCTTGAGCAGGGGGCTGGACTAGAAGACCTCCAAGGTCCCTTCTAGCGTTATTCTGATTGATTGAAAAACATCTGAAGCACTACTTGAACCCCATCGGCATTGACAAATTCACCATCAGCCAATGGCAAAAGGCAGCTTTGTTTGGAACAGCTTACAACCTGTGACAATACCTGTAACACCACCAAACATCCACATCTGTCTATTCCAGGTCCTTGGGAAGGACTTGATAGATAAAATACCAAGATCTAAGTATTGAAGTGGAAAGATTATGGCAGAATCTGGTCATGGCGGTCCCAGTGTTATTGGCCTTTTCAGAAAACCTTGGATGGTGCTTATAAAATTTGTGCATTGACAACATTTAACAGAATAACAGAACAACAGAGTTGGAAGAGACCTTGGACCAACCTAGAAGTAAGGAGAAATTTCCTGACAGTTAGAACAATTAATCAGGGGAATAGATTGCCTCCAGAAGTTAAAAACCTCCAGGAGGTTTTTAAGAAGAGACTGGACAACCATTTGTCTGAAATGGCATAGGGTAGTGGTGGCGAACCTATGGCACAGGTGCCAGAAGAGGCACTCGGAGCCCTCTCTGTGNAAGGAAGGGTTGTGAATGGAGGAAGGGAAGGGAAGGGAAGAGAAGGAGGGGAGGGAGGGAGGAAGGAAGGGAAGGGAAGGAGGGAGGGAGGGAGGGAGGGAGGAAGGAAGAAGGAAGGAAGGAAGGAAGGAAGGAAGGGTTGTGAATGGAGGAAGGGAAGGGAAGAGAAGGAGGGGAGGGAGGGAGGAAGGAAGGAAGGAAGGGAAGGGAAGGAGGGGGAGAGAGGGAGGGAGGGAGGGAGGGAGGAAGGAAGAAGGAAGGAAGGAAGGAAGGAAGGAAGGAAGGAAGGAAGGAAGGAAGGAAGGAAGGAAGGAATCAGATAAAATTGAATACCCAAAGGGGTAGGTGACATCTTTCAGAAATTCACTAACCATTATCACATTCCTTACTTATTATTCCCTACTGAGGTGAGAGAGATAAGAAGCTAAGGGACATTATAATTAAGCCCCCAAAGTCCATGAATGGTCTGATGCTTAATATGGTCCTCTACACTTCAAAAACTTTAAGTATGGCTCTTGACCAATAAGAGTGTTCATCTTTACACTAAAACCCTAAATCTAGCTTATTCGATTACAATCACTGTGCCCCAGTGAAGAAACCACACAATAGCTTAACGTAAGCGTCTGGTTCATTAATGTAAGCATCTGTATTCTAACCACAGTCTGAGCCACAAAGTGCCCCAACCCAATTTAGCCTAGTCTAGTATGTTGTGCAAACCCACTTTAAGAGTAGTCCTGCCAACTTTTAATCAAACCTTACTCATGTCTTCCTTCGGCCCAGTCCATCAATGGCATAAGTTGCTACTCCCAGGAGAAAATTCCTCCAGAAAGTAACCCTTGGTGGTGAAAGGTCATCTTGTCCATAGGGCTTAAGCTGAGGAAGCAAAACCACAGCCTGGGTATAAGAAGCAAATTCAGGGCAATGACTGAAGAGCTTCTTCCTTTCAACATAACAGAAGGATGCATGGGGTTGTTTTAATACCTATAGTTACCTGAGCACTCTAAAGAGCCTTGAGCCCAACTCCAGCATCCAAAGGTTGGGTCTGACTTGGAAGAATGTTCTTTATGCCTTGGCTCTCACTCTTTTTGGTTATGTGGAGAAGCCCAGAAGATGTCTCCATGAATGTGTTTAGTTTTGAAGTTCAGTGCCACCATGACAAAAACTGTACAGGTTTCTGCAGCACTACAGGTTTTCATTCCAAAACATTGACTGAGGCCTCCTTTATTTGAGCCTGACAAATCCAAGGTTCCGGGAAATCTCCAGTGGGATGGCAGCTGAGGAAGACAGAGAGAGAGAGAGGGAGGGGGAGAGGGAAAGGAAGCAGAAGAAGAAGCGGAAGCGGAAGCGGAAGAAGAAGAAGAAGAAGAAGAAGAAGAAGAAGAAGAAGAAGAAGAAGAAGAAGAAGAAGAAGAAGAAGAAGAAGAAGAAGAAGAAGAAGAAGAAGAAGAAGAGGAGGAGGAGGAGGAGGAGGAGGAGGAGGAGGAGGAGGAGGAGGAGGAGGAGGAGGAGGAGAGGCAGAAGCAGAAGCAGAAGCAGAAGCAGAAGCAGAAGGAGAAGAGAAGAGAAGAGAAGAGAAGAGAAGAGAAGAGAAGAGAAGAGAAGAGAAGAGAAGAGAAGAGAAGAGAAGAGAAGAGATAAAATCTGACAGTGTTCTCCTTCTTTGGCATAAAGCATTTTTCGCCACATGAGCATTAACATT
>NW_015389763.1:37710-39408 GCF_001527695.2 Protobothrops mucrosquamatus | reverse complement strand
TGGGATGGAGAGCAAATCAATAGCCAGTTTGGACAGTCAGTTTGGTCTATGATTAAAGCACCAAGCTAGAAAAGCAAGAGACTGTGAGTTCAAGTTGTGCCATAGCCAGAGGTAATCATTGATTGGCCTAGAGCAGGGGTCTTCAAACTTGGCCCTTTTATGGCTTGTGGACTTCAACTCCCAGAATTCCTCAGCCAGGGTGAGGAATTATGGGAGTTGAAGTCCACAAGTCATAAAAGGGCCAAGTTTGAAGACCCCTGGCCTAGAGCATTCCTTTTTGGTTCTCAGGTTTTCAAGACCAACAGATGTGTTTATACGAGGGCAATTCGGAAATAAACCTCCATTTGGTTATCAATGACAGACACTCGCAGAAACACATTAGAAAACGACAACATTACTTTTTGACATAATTGCCATTCAAATTGAGGCACTTGTCTTACACCGTTTGAAATTCCTTGCTAGTCGTCACTCAGCGCCAAATCTGGGCTATAGGGAGGGGTAATCAAAAACATTCCAACAGAACTGCTTCAAAAGTTCTTGGGTGCATCTAGCGGTGTACAGGCAAGCATTATCGTGAACCAAAACCACACCGGAAGTCAGCATGCCCCACGCTTGTTATGGCTGGCTCATCTGAGTTTTCATAATGTTTCACAGTAGATGTCTGAATTGATGGTCGAACCACTTCGCTAGTAGTTACTCCTTTGGCATCTTCACATTTGGCGGGATTTTCTATGGCACCACTTCCGGTGTGGTGTGGACTCACAATAATGCTCATCCGCACACCGCTAGACACACCCAAGAATTTTTGAAGCAGTTCCATTGGGATGTTTTTGATCACACACACCCACACAGCCCAGATTTGGCACCAAGCGACTACTACTAAGGAATTTCAAACCTTGTAAAGCATTATGACAAGTGCCTCAGTTTGAATGGCAATTATGTTGAAAAGTAATGTAATGTTGTAGTTTTCTAATGTATATAATAAAAGTTCTGTATCTGCAAGTGTCTGTCATTGATAACCAAACGGAGGTTTATTTCCGAATTGCCCTTGTAGACCAGTTTGAAGTGCTCTGTGGTTAACTTAAAGATATAGTCTTTACTCTATATCTGGTTAACCTTATCTGTGATCCTGGCCAATCTGTTGTCTCATTTCTTAGGTGGTTCTTGTCACACAGGAAGGAAAAAGAAGAGGATGATCAGCATCAGAATGGATGGACATACAGTGAAGATGGGTGTCCTGTTGGAAGACCAGAAAAAAAACACACCAGATTAGGGACAACTCATTAAGGAGAAATTCTATGTATATAGCTACTAAGGGTCAACAACAACTTAATAATAATAATAATAATAATGATGATGATGATGATGATGATGATGATGATGATGATGATGATGATGATGATAATGATAAAGTTGGAAGGGACCTTGGAAGTCATCTAGTCCAACCCCCTGCTCAGGCAGGAAACCCTATACCATTTTGGACAAATGGCTGTCCAGTTTCTTCTTAAAAACTTCCAGTGTTGGAGCATTCACCGCTTCTGGAGGCAGGTTGTTCCACTGGTTAATTGTTCTAACTGTCAGGAAGTTTCTCCTTAGTTCTAGGTTGCTTCTCTCCTTGATTAGTTTCCATCCGTTGCTTCTTGTCCTGCCTTCAGGCGCCTTGGAGAATAGCTTGACTCCCTCTTCTTTGTGGCAGCC
>NW_015389763.1:22350-35932 GCF_001527695.2 Protobothrops mucrosquamatus | reverse complement strand
CTCTGCTTCCACTTCTATACAGAGCTTCACCTCCTTGGTGAAGAGCAGAACTTCAGATGGAGACTTGTCCATTAGGGCTGCAAGCTGTTTTGGTCCTAAGGTTGCATTCCTCCATGAATCCTGGCAATCTTGCAGCCACCCAGGCAACAACAAGAACTGTAGTGTTATCTCAACCAGTCTGGTTCCCGGTGAGTCAGCATTTATTCCCCATCGTGTTGGAGAACAGCCAGTTCTAACAAATGATTTCCAATACTAAGGGCTTGTGGTCAGGCTGGATGTCAGCAGGATTAATGACAAAGGCTTTGTTAGGGATGGGGCTGGGATGGGGGTGGACAGAGATTGAAAGGATCTGGATCTAGTTAAACATAATATATGAACAAAGTTTGCAGCCCAAGAATGCTTTTGGATTAGACATCAGAATGAGGTGTCTCTCCAATCTAATCTTCAGCCCTGGTTGTGGGAAGCAGTGACTTTCTGGATAAAAATCCAGGCACACTCTGATAGAGAGAGGTTCCATGAGGATGGGCTCCAGAACTAATCCAAAACTCAGAAGACTAAACCTCTGGTCCGGTGACCAAACCAGATTGGCTCCTGCAAAAACGGGAGAGTTTGGGAATGTTATAAAATTTATTCTCAGTAATTCTGGCAATGTAATGGACTTTGTCTGTGGAAGCAGGAGTCATAAATTAGAAACATGGGGTTTAGGGAGACATTTTTCTCAGATCATAGAAAATTACTGGAGAGATGTTTTGTCTCTGAAATTGGGTGTGTCTAGTTTAATGAAAAGGACTAGGGGAGACATAACAGTCTTCCAATATCTCAGGGGCTGCCACAAAGAAGAGGGAGTCAAGCTATTCTTCAAAGCACCTAAGAATAGGACAAGCAGCAATGGATGGAAACTAATCAAGGACAGAAACAATCTAGAAAGAGGGAGAAACTTCCTGACAGTTAGAACAATTAAACAGTGGAACAACTTGCCTCCAGAAGTTGTGAATGCTCCAACACTGAAAGTTTTAAAGAAGAGATTGGACAACCATTTGTCTGAAATGGTATAGGGTTTCCTGCCTGAGCAGGGGGTTGGACTAGATGACCTCCAAGATCCCTTCCAACTCTGTTATTCTTATGGTGTAGTCACCCGTAAAACATGAGTCACCACCTATTCAAGAACTTGCATGATAAACCAAAATGAAATAATGTTAATGTTAAAATGGAATCATGAGCAATAAGGGGCTTGAAATGGCAAATGGAATGCACCACAACTGTATAATCACCTTGTTTATTTAACATCTGTTCAGACATATTGTGAGATAAAGTGGACTACAAGACATAGGCACTGAAATTAAAATGCTGGAAGAAACATCCGTAATGCTAGATGTGCTGATGGTATCATTTTGATGGCTGATCGCTGGAGAGAACTTAAAGAATTTAGTACTGAAAAAAGTGCAAAAGTTGGCCTGCTGCTCAATCTTCTTTTTTAAAAAAATAAAAATAAAAAAATAAACCTTTAAGATTCTTTTGATCAGCCGTGCCAATCTGATGCCAATAGGTAAGAAAAAGCTGAGGCAGTAACAGATTTTATCTTTCAAAATTTGCAGGGGTTGTGATTGCACTCGTGAAATTAAGAGATATTTGCTGCTCAGGAGAACTACTTTTTCACCTGAGGGAAAGATCTAGACAAAATATTAAGGTGCTGAGACATCACACTGACAACAATGGTACAACCACTGTCAAGGCCATGAGTTTCCCTATTGTAATATATGTCAAAGCTGGACCATCAGAAACACTATAAATAGAAGTATTAATGTAAGAGAAAATTAATCTTATTGTATGTAATACAGATTGGGAAACATGGAGAGAGGAGTTGCTCGGACATTACCCCTGAATTGTATCTGAAGAGGGATGAGAGGGAAGAAAGGAGAGGAGAGAGAAAAGAGTAAAGGAGGGGAGAAGGAAGGTTGGAGGAGAGAGTGGTGAAAGAGAAGAGGAGAGGAGAGGAAGAAGAGGGAAGTAGGGAAGAAAGAGAAGGAAGGGAGAAAGAAGGTAGAGAAGGAGGAATGTGGGTGCAGTGAAAGGGGAAATGGGCGAGCAACACCAAAAGTCATGTGTATGTATTTATTTCATTATCTTATATATAAGAATGTAAAAAGAATGTATGTTAATATCTGATAAATATCACGGTATATGTATGGGGGAGAGTTTGGAAAAATAAAAAATAAATTAAAAAAAAAACTTATATCATAACTTATATCACCCATGTTTTCATTATACTGTACAATAAATAGGAATGTTTAAGAATTAAAAAGAAAAAAGAAAGAAACACTAAACGGAGAAAAATCAATGCCTCTGAACTATGATGCTGAAGGAAATTGTTCAGAATATCTTAAAGACCACCAAAAGGACAAATCATGAAAGATCAGGTAAAACCAAACCATCCTTTGGAAGCACTAATCAGGAAACTGAAGTTGAAATATTTGGACTACATAATGCAAAGACCGGAGCCATTGGAGAATACCCTGATGCTTGGAAAAGAGAAGGCAATTGTAAAAGAGGCACACAAGATGGCTAAAGACCATGACTGATGTCACAACCACAATCTTACAGGAACTCAAGGAGTGATTGATCAGCAGTCCTGGTGAAACGATATGTGTTGGATCACAAAAAGGCATAGAGATTAGTCCTCGATTAATGGCTACCTAGAAAAACAGATAACAACCCAGTTCTTAAATTCTGGTAGTCCTCCTGTGTAGTCACATGATTACACTTTCTGGCACTTGGCAACATTTATGGCTGTTTGCAGTGTCCCATGGTCATATGACCGCATTGTATGACAGTCTGGCCGAAAACCGGAAGTTACTTCTGGTTTTTGGCAAAACCACACCTTGGCAAACAATGGGTTCACTTCACTTGACCACCACACAAAAGTTCATAAAATGTGACTGATCTGATTTACAACTGTCCTAACATATGACCGTAATGGTCATATGTTGAGACTACCTGTGCGCAGCTGTGTGAGAAGCAACATCCCATAGGGCAACCAAACCTGGACCACAACATTCCAGTTGACCACTGAATGACAGCAAAGAGATCAGAGAATGCTATTTCTTTGTTGCCGTGTGGTGTCGTTCAGATTAGTGCAGCCAGATCTGGTGGTCCAAGTATAAGTGACTTCTTCAAGTCGATCTCCATTCTTGGTGAGTTCATGCCAGAGCCCTGTAAGGATCTTTGCAGCAATATAGAATTGGTGGGTCTTCTTCTAGGACTTATTTTCTTGTTTTACTTACTACCTAAATTTATTGGGACTTCTTGGTGGCCCTTCATCCAAGATTTAACCAGGTCCTATCTAGTGTCAAGATCACAGGATCCAATCTCACTCAATCACCAGAACCGAAGGTAGTGGTGGGATTCAGCCGGTTCACACCAGTTTGGCAGTAGCTAATTTTTTTTGAGTTTGGAGAACCGGCTGGAGGAGGCCTCCCAGGCCTAGAGCGGCCCACTGGAAGTGCATGGATGCCACTTTTGGAAGTCCGTTCTAGGCCTGAGAGCCTGGAGGACACCTCCCAGGTCTAAAACAGCCCACCGGATGTGAGTGGATGCCACTTCCGGAAGTCCGTTTGAGGCCTTGGATGCCCAGGCCTGCAACCACATAGAGAACCAGTTGTACAGGTATTTGAATCCCACCACTGACCAAAGGTTTATTCTTCCAAGCTTTGGGGCTCATGCTGGAGCCAGTGGTGGGATTCAAATATGTGAACAACTGGTTCTCTGTGTGGATGCTGCCTCTGGAAGTCTGTTGTGAGCCTGGACAACAGATAATTAGCTACTGGTTCTACTGAACTGGTGCAAACCAACTGAATCAACCAACTGGCTCGAGCCCTTCATCAGAGAACTTCTCTCTCCAGCATATATTTCAAGATTAGCTAGGTCAGGGGTAGGCAACCTTGGCTCTTTTATGACTGGTGGACTTCAACTCCCAGAATTCCTGAACCAGCATGGCTCAGCTTGGAAACCTCTCCCTTTCCCCTCAGCATGGCTGGCTCAGGAATTCTGGGAGTTGAAGTCCACCAGTCATAAAAGAGCCAAGGTTACCTGCCCCTGAGCTAGGTGTTGCCATCTGCTAAGAATTGTTGAAGACGCCCATGAGAAATCAAGGTTCAAGTTTGTACCTTTTTTACACAGGAAAACTCGGGGTAAAACTATCACCAGGAATTGAAAAAGACTTGAGGGACTCTTAATGTTCTCTCCTGGGTTATCAAGAAGGCAGGCCTGATGTAGAAACTCTGCATTCAGGTTGGCCAGCAATTGTTGCACATTTCTTGATGGAAAGTTCTGGAAAGTTCTCCTTTATGTGCAGGAAGGGTGTTGGTATCCCGTCATCTACAGATATTTTCTATTTGTTTAAAGAGATTTTTATTTACTGAACCTGCATTACTTTTGAGCCATATTACAGCTTGCTATATTTTGAATGTACTGGATTTAGCTTGGTTTTTCAAACACAGTAGGGGCAGTTCAGAGAATGCAACCATGGACAATGTTTTAAGGGTTTTTACTGACAAATTATCAGAAGAAGGAAAAAAATGGCCTGTTTTAGAGGGCTAATTTAAGGCAGAAGGGAACAGAAAATACAGCTAAATGATCTGTCATAGATCAACAAGTATTCCGACTCCAAGTGTGCTAATAATTAAAAATAAAATGACCTCCTGATATCTGCAATTGTAGAGCAGAATTTTTTAAAAACAAAAATCTGTGGTAAAACCAGGGGTAGATTTTATTGTGGAACAATTAAACTTGTATTCTGTGGTTTGCAGTAAATTTACAGCAAATTTTTGGACTCAGAATTCTTCAATTGTATATCCATCGCTTTTAAAATCTGGATACACACCATCCTGATTTAAGGTTATTCAACCCAGCCTTTTGATGGAGACAGCACAGCGTAACACCACTTATGACCAAGCCTTGCAGAAGATCTTTCAAAAGATGAATCACTCTTAGGCTCAGAAGACTTGTAATTTAAGAAAGGCCTTGAAATGCTCACAGGTGCACACAAAGCCCCCAAATGCAGTGAAATGGCTCCCAATTAACTGAGATGGACTAAATCCACAGCCAGGAGTATCTAGAGAAGGTCAAAGAAGTCAAGAAGATGGCTGCAACTGCACAATTGAAGCCCCACCCCTTCCATGTGTATTGCATGTACAATGCATGCAAAAAGGGGGTGAAGCTTTAGTCATACAGCTGTGGCCATCTTGACTTCTTTGATCTGTGGACGTTCTTGTCCTTGGCCAAGTCTCACTTATTGCTCAAGTCTCATTTAACTGACCATTATTGTATCCTTGGCAGATGTAAAAATCTAAGATGCAAGCTCCTTTTTATCTCTTACATTCTACAACTCTGTGTGAAAATCTAGAATTTTCACATTTTAAGGGGCATTAATTTAGCTGAGTCTGTTCAAAAGAATTTAGTATACTTGAATACAATTAAAGGTCAACCCAGTCGAGTTATGCCTATTTTTCCCCCATCCAGCATTCTTCTGCAAACAAATCTGATGCTAAAGGGAAAAGGTTATTGTGTTCGGTTATGTCCAACTCTAGGCAGGGTGCTCATCTCCGTTTCTTAGCCGAGGGGGGCAGCGTTGTCCAAAGCCAGTTTACGTGGTCATGTGGACAGCATGGCTATAGGCCAGCGGTAGGCAACCTTGGCTCTTTTATGACTCGTGGACTTCAACTCCCAGAATTTCTGAGCCACCATGGCTCAGCTTGGAAACCTCTCCCTTCCCCTCAGCATGGCTGGCTCAGGAATTCTGGGAGTTGAAGTCCACGAGTCATAAAAGAGCCAAGGTGGCCTACCCCTGCTATAGGCCAAAGGTGAATGGAATACTGTTACTTTCCCACCGAAGTGGTGCCTATTAATTTACTCGCACTTGCATGCTTTCAGACCTCTAGATGGGCAGGAGCTGGAGCAAGGAACGCGAGCTCACCCCATTGGACAGCAGTCGGGCTTCGAACCTGGGCTGTCAACTTTCAGCTGACAAGTTCAGTGTCTTTAACTGCTGAGTCATTGCCCCCCCCCTCCCCAATCTGAAGCTACCAATGGAATATTTGTAACTCAAGGTTGTGGGGTCTTTGGTGCTCTCTGGGGGAGAGAGACGGTGGGCCGAAGTCATCTTAGGGGACTAGAACCTGGCCGCACTCATCCAATTCCAGTGAGGTTCCCAGGGCATCCTATATGCCTTGTATCAGGATTAAAGGTGATCCTCAATTTATGACCAGAACAGGGAACAGAATTTTTATTGCTAAGCAAGGCAGCAGTTTAAGTGAGCCAAACCTGATTTTATGACCTTTTTTTTTTTTTGCCACGGTTGTTCAAGAAATCACCGCAGATGTTAAAAGAATCGCACGGTTATTAAGCAAATCCAGCTTCCCCTGTTGACTTTGCTTGTCGGGAGCTGTCTGGAAAGGTTGCAAATAGTGACCAGATGACCCTGGGATGCTGCAACGGTCATAAAATACACGCTGGTTGCCAAGCGCCCAAATTTTGATCACGTGACCCGGAGGATGCCGCCGTTGTTTGTAACAACGAGCACCAGTCATAAATCCCTTTTTTTCAGTGCCCTTGCGATTTTGAACGGCCACTAAACCAAGGGTTGTAAGGCAAGCACTGTATGTAATTCCTGATCTGAGTGGCTTTCAGAAGAATTGTAGGGAACCAGGGATTGATTAACTGTTCGGCACTGAGCAGAGAAGTGACCCAAGGCAGCCTCTTTCAGAACAAAAAGATGAGGAGATGTAGAAAGATTTTACGCACTCTCCCATAATATTTCCCTCGACTGAATTATGTGCTGGCTGCCTAGCCTTGAATTGGCAGACACCCCTGTCATGAAATGTGCTGGCTCCACTCCTGATCCCTATCTTGCCTCAATGATTTCTCTAGCCATTGCCAGCTGTGACTTCCCCCCACCCAAAAAAAAATAAGGGGCGGTCAATCCCAGCAAGTGTTCGCCACCTTGAGTGTCCTGGGATAATGTCTGAATAAGGTGGAAAATGCTGGACAGATAAGGCTGACCCACAAGCAGAGGGGAACATGAAGGTGACATGGCGGAATAGACTTTTCAGTTCAGAATAGAGCTGAGAGGGACCTTGGAGGTCATCTAGTCCAGGGCTTTTCAACCTTTTCAGCCATTGTACCACTTTTAGGATATGGCAACATCCAAGTACCACCAGTCGCCTAGCAAGGTGTCAAAAACTTGATGACCAAAAAAAAAAAGGAAAAAAAACTGATGAAGTACAGGTAGTCCTTGACTTACAACAGTTCGCTTAGTGACTGTTCAGAGTTACAATGGCACTGAAAAAAGTGCCCCCCAAGCCACTTCAGACAAATGGTTGTCCAGTCTCTTCTTAAAAACTTCCAGTGTTGGAGCATTCACCGCTTCTGGAGGCAGGTTGTTCCACTGGTTAATTGTTCTAACTGTCAGGAAGTTTCTCCTTAGTTCTAGGTTGTTTCTCTCCTTGATTAGTTTCCATCCGTTGCTTCTTGTCCTGCCTTCAGGTGCTTTGGAGAATAGCTTGATTCCCTCTTCTTTGGGGCAGCCCCTGAGATATTGGAAGACTGCTATCATGTCCCCCCTCGTCCTTCTCTTCATTAAACTAGACATACCCAATTCCAGCAACCATTCCTTATATGTTTTAGCCTCCAGTCCCCTAATCATCTTTGTTGCTCTTCTCTATACTCTTTCTAGACTCTCAACATCTTTTTTACATCGTGGTGACCAAAACTGGATGCAGTATTCCAAATGTGGCCTTACCAAGGCATTGTAAAGTGGTATAGGGTCTCCTCCTTGAGCAGGGGGTTGGACTAGAAGACCTCCAAGGTCCCTTCCAAACCTATTATTCTGTACCTCCAAGGTCCCTTCCAGTCTATTATTCTGTTATTCTGAATCTGCTGCTTTTCCTCCAGTGGCTTCTAAGTTGGCTTCTGTTCTCTCTGCCCTCCGGCTTTCCGAGGAAGCTTTCCCTGCACAAACATCTGGCAGCTGGATGCAATGAGCAACATACCTGAGAATCCTAGAGATAGCCCAGTTTGTTTCTGTGCGGGTCCCCAGCGAATGTTTGCAATTAAGGGTTTTAACAAAGAGTAAGGTAGATTTGCTCCATATCTGTTTGAAGGGAAACTGCCAGCCTGAACTAAAGCTTTAGGGATTTATTAGCAGCATGCTCTTTTTTAATATATATATTTTACCATAGTTCCCTTCCCCCTCCCCTCCTTATTAATACAATATTTTCCAAAAGCAGCATTTCACCAGATTGGGTTTTTTTTTTTTGAGGGGGGGGCTGTGTTTTTTTTTTAAAAAAAATAAGAATTTGGTTCTACTCTATGACCTCATTCCAAGCTCTGCTGTCTTGAAGATCTTAGGTATGACCACACCGCCCTCTACAGGCATTTTAAACTTAGGGGTTTCCCTCCTCCCCTCCTTATGGAAATTCCATGAAGGCGTCTACGTTCCCGGCTTCTATCCACCCCTCCCTCAAGACTCTTTGAAAGCCAGGTCTGGAAGGAGGAAGAAGGGGGGGAGGAGAGGAAAAAAAATCCCCAAGCAATGCAAGCTTGGGGATTTTCCATACCCTCCTGTCCAAGAATCAGAAACCTAAACAAATTCTTCGCATTAACCTTTTTTTCCAAAAAAAAAAATCCTTGTAAAATTCTAAATGCAGCTTAGGGAGGCTAAGAGCACGTCAGAGATAGAGCGAGCGGTGGCTTTTTCTTTGGAGAATGCTAGCCACTTTCTGAAGAGCAGAAGCATTGGCAGTAGGAAATGCAAAAAGGATAGAAGCCAGAGAAGAGCAACAAAGAGGATTAGGGGACTGGAGGATAAAACATAGGAAGAACGGTTGCAAGAATTGGGTAAGTCTAGTCTAGTGAAAAGAAGGAGTACAGGTGACATGATAGCAGTGTTCCAATATCTCAGGAGTTGCCACAAAGAAGAGGGAGTCATCCTATTTTCCAAAGCATCTAAAGGCAAGACATGAAACAATGGATGGAAACTAAACAAGAAGAGATTCAACCTAGAACTAAGGAGAAATTCCCTGACAGAACAATTAACCAGTGGAACAACCTGCCTCCTCCAGAAGCGGTGAATGCTCCAACACTGGAGGTTTTTAAGAAGAGACTGGACAGCCATTTGTCTGAAATGGTATAGGGTCTCCGGTCTGAGCAGGGGGTTGGACTAGAAGACCTCCAAGGTCCCTTCCAATTCTGTTATTCCATATTCTACATTCAGTTGTATTAGTGGGATTGAAAAAGCTTTGCTCAGTACCTTAAAGATAGTTAAACATCTGGGGGTTGCAGGTTTAAGGGGTTTGGGCACCACTTCAGAGTAGGCAGAATAAGTGTATCTACAGTATAGCTAAAATTGTTGGCATTTGCTTCACTCTAATAGGAACTAAATTCAGCATACTAAAAAGCAGAGACATCACCCTGCCAACAAAAGTGCGTATAGTCAAGGCCATGGTTTTCCCAGTTGCAATGTATGGCTGTGAAAGGTGGACCATAAGAAAGGCTGAGCGTCAAAGACTGGAGGCCTTTGAACTATGGTGCTGGAGAAGACTCCTGCGAGTCCCCTGGACTGCAAGGCAATCAAACCGGTCAGTCCTAGAGGAGATCAACCCTGACTGCTCCTTAGAAGGCCAGATCCTGAAGTTGAAACTCAAGTACTTTGGCCACCTAATGAGAAGGAAGGACTCCCTGGAGAAGAGCCTAATGCTGGGAAAGATGGAGGGCAATAGAAGAACAGGACAACAGAGAATGAGGTGGCTGGATGGAGTCACTGAAGTAGTAGGCATGAGCTTAAATGGACTCCAGAAGATGGTAGAGGACAGGAAGGCCTGGAGGAACATTGTTCATGGGGTCGTGATGGGTCGGACACGACTTTGCAGCTAACAACAACAATAGGAACTACAAGCATCATATAGAGGTAAATGTGGTGGTAGCTGCCTGCAGTATTTTAGATACGGTCCTTAGGATGCTTAACCTCTGGTGCCCTTCCTTCAATGAAATGCATCATTTTATAGGATTGGGCAGCAGTTACAGGGGCTGGTTATTCATTCTTAGGGAAAGGCATAGCTGGGTTTGCACCTCCATGAATTTGAAGTCTCTGTTTGCTTTTGGATCCAAAATGAGGCAGGGCACCAATATTCAAGGTAACAGGACAAGCTGTCTTTCCTTGATATGAACATTTAAGGGTTGGGATGTCTCAAAGGTGCTTTTTCAAGAGGTAACTGGACTTTCTTGTTTTTCTTTAAAAACGTTTCGCTTCTCATCCAAGAAGCTTCTTCAGCTCTGACTGGATGGTGGGGAATGGAAGGATTTATATTCCTTGCAGACAGCTGGTCATTTGCATTCTTTTAGAGAGTCACTGAGGCCACCTGGAGGTTTCAAAGACTCTCGAAAAGAATGCAAATGACCAGCTGTCTGCAAGGAATATAAATCCTTCCATTCCCCACCATCCAGTCAGAGCTGAAGAAGCTTCTTGGATGAGAAGCGAAATGTCTTCAAAGAAAAACAAAAAAAGTCCAGTTGCCTCTTGAAAAAGCACCTTTGGGACAACCATGACTTGGATGACTGAGAATCTACATAGATATTTTGCTATTTAAGGGTTAGGATGTTTCTTAATAGACTACCTCCAACCCCCAGCCCCAAAGTTGTCTTCTAGTGGTCATATTTGCAAAGATAGGAGCAGGGAAATTATGAGATACACGGGGAATAATCTTGTTAGTTGTATTTAAATCATCATGGAGAGAACTACCACCAGAACTTAGTTTTTCTCCTGGTTTCTGCCAATTTGTGGGCATAGCTTCCAGCTTACTATCCAAGGACTAACCACACTTTATTTTCCAAAAGGTTGCATGCTACTAAATTGATTGATAGCAGTGTTCCAATATCTAAGGGGCTGCCACAAAGAAGAGGGGGGTCAACCTATTCTCCAAAGCACCTGAAAACAGCAATGGATGGAAACCTATCAAGGAGAGAACCAACCTGGAACTAAGGAGACATTTCTGGACAACTAGAACAATTAATCAGTGGAACGACTTGCCTCCAGACATTGTGGGTGCTTCATCACTGGAGGTTTTCAAGAAGAGACTGGACCGCCACTTGTCTGAAATGGTATAGGATCTCCTGCCTTAGCAGGGGGTTGGACTAGAAGACCTCCAAGTTCCCTTCCAACTCTGTTTTTCTGTTATTCCTGCATGAAGCAGCTAGAAAGCACCAAGGAGAAAGCCATTGCTTCGAAAAGTCTCTTTGCACTAGTACAGCCATCTTGACCATCTTCTTGTATTTTCCTGATCATACTGATGATGAGGAAAGTGCACCATCCACTTGGAGAGGATCAAAAGCAACATTTCTCAACCTTGGCAGCCTTGGTGGCTGGAGAATTCTGGGATTTGAAGTCCACACCATCTTAAAGTTGCCAATGTCGAGAAACGCCGCTTGAAAGAGACTCCAGTGTTTAAACCTGGGGCGATTTTGACTGCCTTCCCGTGGATCAGGCCTTACGGAATACCCACGTTTTGCCAGACTGAAGACACCACAAAAGGTGGTTGTTAATAAAGCAAATCCATCCTCTGTAACCCATTGATTTTAACTTTCACAATCTGGTTAGGGATTGTGGGAATTGAAATCCAATGCACTTGGAGAAAGGCTAGCTGGACAAATCTCCTCTCTTTCTCTACATGCACCAGTCCTCTCAGCTTGCATTCACACCAGACGCTTAACTCGGTGGAACAAATTAAATTCAGTTTGCAGCATGCCTCCCGAAGGAAGCAAAAAAGGCAGCGTTTGCACAGCCTGCTTAAAAGAGCTACAAAAATTAACTGAGGTTAACATGAACCAAGGTAAGCAATTGGATAGGCAGCCACTAAGCCCTTTATTAAATTATAGTACATGGACGGGTAGTCCTCGGCTGACAACAGTGATTAAGCCCAGAATTATGTTTGTAAATCATAATAATGATGATAAAGTTGGAAGGGACCTCGGAGGTCATCTAGTCCAACCTCCTGCTCAGGCAGGAAACCCTATACCATTTCGGACAAATGGCTGTCCAGTCTCTTCTTAAAAACTTCCAGTGTTGGAGCATTCACTGCTTCTGTTCCACTGGTTAATTGTTCTAACTGTCAGGAAGTTTCTCCTTAGTTCTAGGTTGCTTCTCTCCTTGATCAGTTTCCATCCGTTGCTTCTTGTCCTGCCTTCAGGCGCTTTGGAGAATAGCTTGACTCCCTCTTCTTTGTGGCAGCCCCTAAGATATTGGAACACTGCTATCATGTCCCCCCTCGTCCTTCTCTTCGTTAAACTAGACATACATGCCGGTCTTTAAGCGAGTCACCACATGACCGTGCCTTTTTTTTTTTTTGCAACAGTTGTTAAGTCATCCGCTGTGATTGTTAAATGAACAGGAAGTTCATCAAGTAAATCCTTTTTTTTCTGGAAAGCAGGAAAAAAAAACCACCTTTTTTTTCTGGCAAAACCCCCAATTTTAATCACAGTCATGTGATAGCGGGACACTGAAAACAGCTATAAATGTACACCCAAAATAGCAATAGCACTTATATACAGCTTCACAGTGCTTTACAGCCCTCTCTAAGTGGTCTACGGAGTCAGCATATTTGCCCCCAACAATCTGGGTCCTCGTTTTACCAACCTCGGAAGGATGGAAGGTTGAGTCCACCTTGAGCCGGTCAGGATCGAACTCCTGGCAGTTGGCAGAGTTAGCCTGCAATGCTGCATTCTAACCACTACCATCCTGAGATGGTATCAGTCATCAGAACTTCAAATCTGGGGTATATGTAGCCCTAGGGAAATCCATCACAGCTTCAAATGGTTGCCAAGCAACTGGTCGTAAGTCAAGAACTGCCCATAGTTATGAGAATTAACTGTATGAGAATTGAGAATTTGTCCCACCAGTGTCTGGAACTAATGCATGTAGTGCAAGAGTTATAGCCCATGGGCTATAATTGTCTGTACAAAGCAACTGCTGTCTGAATCAGAGAATCTGTGAAGGGAGTGGAGAAAATGTTTGACAATTAAAGGCTGCTTTCATACAACACATTTTCACAGGTTGCTAAATTAACCCTTATTTTGTATTTGCCATAGCAGATTGCACTACAAGCTAACTAGGCACGTAGGAGGAACACAACATACTAACGTGGGGGGGGGAACGACATTAAGCCTAACACCAGCCAAATTTAGCATGAGGTGAAAATGCAGCCATTAAATTTTTAATTGATCTGGTTAAGCAGGTTGTATAAATGCAGCTAAAGAATCAAAGAGAAGCTAATCTTCTCACTCTGTTTTTTTGACTTTTCAAGCCCATAGACTCTCTGCAGAGATCCAGGCAGACAATTCTTCTTCTTCTTCTTCTTCTTCTTCTTCTTCTTCTTCTTCTTCTTCTTCTTCTTCTTCTTCTTCTTCTTCTTCTTCTTCTTCTTCTTCTTCTTCTTCTTCTTCTTCTTCTTCTTCTTCTTCTTCTTCTTCTTCTTCTTCTTCTTCTTCTCCTCCTCCTCCTCCTCCTCCTCCTCCTCCTCCTCCTCCTCCTCCTCCT
>NW_015389763.1:13954-21615 GCF_001527695.2 Protobothrops mucrosquamatus | reverse complement strand
TCCAATATCTCAGGGGCTGCCCCAAAGAAGAGGGAGTCAAGCTATTCTCCAAAGCACCTGAAGGCAGGACAAGAAGCAACAGATGGAAACTAATCAAGGAGAGAAGCAACCTAGAACTAAGGAGAAACTTCCTGACAGTGAGAACAATTAACCAGTGGAACAACCTGCCTCCAGAAGCGGTGAATGCTCCAACACTGGAGGTTTTTAAGAAGATACTGGACAGCCATTTGTCTGAAATGGTATAGGGTTTCCTGCCTTAGCAGAGGGTTGGACTAGAAGACCTCCCAGGTCCCTTTCTGTTATGAGGGAGGTTGGATTGGCTTAGCAACTGTGTGATTCACTTACCAACCATGGAAAAAATGGTTGTAAAATCAGGCAGGACTCACTTAACCACTGCCTTGCTTAGCAGTGGAAATCCTGGTCCCAGTCAAGGATTACTGGTACAGCAATCTGTTACAGCAGGGGTAGGCAAACTCGGCTCTTTTATGACTCATGGACTTCAACTCCCAGAATTCCTGAGCCAGCCATGCTGAGGGGAAAGGGAGAGGTTTCCAAGCTGAGCCATGCTGGCTCAGGAATTCTGGGAGTTGAAGTCCATGAGCCATAAAAGAGCCGAGGTTGCCTACCCCTGTGTTACAGGATCAGTCATGATCAGGGTTATGCTTTCCTTCCAAGCAGGCCTCAGCGTAGGCCCCTTGGCTCCCCTTTGGAGGTATCAATCCTGTTCTTGGCTACGGATGGACCACGCAGGTTGCAAATCATGGCCCTGTTGGTTTTTGGCAGGTACCAAAAAGCGTAAAAGCTAAAGAATGTTCCTCCAGAACTCAATGCTTAGGCAAGCTAATGGAGATTCATGTACAGAGAGAGCCAACGCTATCATCTTCGTGATTATCATTATTTACTATATGGCGCTCTGGAAGGTTGCCTGGCACAGCACCAAGAGAGATCCGTGGAAATAAATCTTTATCCTTGCTAATACACACAATACCCCAAATGGTTTTAGTGGCGGCTATAAAATGTGATTTTCCTAATGATCGCGTTTGCAGCACTTAAGGTTATGTACTTCGTAACAGCTCACTATTTGCGCCATCTTTAATGTTCGCTTTCATTTCAGGCTGTAATTAAGGCAGCAGCTTCGCAAGCCATTCACCCCCCCTCCCTTTTTTTTAATATCATTTGCCAGAGGAGGAAAGAAAAAAAATCCATCCAGTGGCACACAGCTGGGTCTGGAATATCTCTGCTGCAAGTGTTTGGGTTTTGCAATTGATGTTTATGATGTGTATGCGTATATAACCTAAGTGCTGTGAAATATATACATTTTTCTACTGTAAGAAAGCTGCTTAACCTCTGGGAAAAAAATGTATAGCTGGATGTAAGTAGCACTTAGTAGGGCTGTTAAAGGAAGAAGCTAATTCATCATTTTTCAAGGATTTTAGAAGAAGCCAGGAACAACTATGGCACTTGGGAATTGGAGAATATCGGATGAATTCAGAAAGAGATCAAATGAAGCTCTCTTCAAATCCAGTAACAGCAACAGACTTAGAAGGGACCTTGGAGGTCATCTAGTCCAACCTCCTGCTCTTGCAGGAGATCTATACTATTTCTGATAAATGGCTATCCGGTCTCTTCTTAAATCCAGTGATGGGGCACCCACAACTTCCAAAGGCAACTTGTTCCACTGGTTAATTGTTCTCACTGTTAGGAATTTTCTCCTTGGTTCTAAGATGCTTCTCTCCTTGGTTAGTTTCCATTCATTATTTCTTCTCCTGCCTACAGGTGCTTTGGTAAATAAGTTGGCCCCTCTTCCTTGCTTTTGGGCACTCGGTCTCTAAAAGGTTCACCATTTCAGACTTCCAGTGTTGGAGCATTCACAACTTCTGGAGGAAGACTGTTCCACTGATTAATTGTTCTCACTGTCAGGAAATTTCTCCTTAGTTCTAGGTTGCTTCTCTCTTTGGTCTGTTTCCATCCATTGCTTCTTGTCTTGCCTTCAGGTGTTTTGGAGAATAGCTTGACTCCCTCTTCTTTGTGGCAGCCCCTGAGATATTGGAACACTGCTATCCTGTCCCCCCTCGTCCTTCTCTTCATTAAACTAGATGTACCCAAATCCAGCAACCGTTCTTTGTATGTTTTAACCTCCAGTCCCCTAATCATCTTTGTTGCTCTTCTCTGTACTCTTTCTAGAGTCTCAACATTTTTTTTTACATCGTGGTGACCAAAAGTGGATGCAGTATTCCAAGTGTGGCCTTACCAAGGCATTGTAAAGTGGTATTAACATTTCACATGATCTTGATTCTATCCCTCTGTTAATGTAGCCTAGCACTGTGTTGGCTTTTTTGGCAGCTGCAGCACACTGCTGGCTTCTATTTAAGGGATTGTCCACTAGGACTCCGAGGTCCCTCTCACAGTTGCTACTATCGAGCAAGGTACCACCTATATTATACCTGTACATTTGGTTTTTCTTGCCTAAATGTAGAACCTTACTCATTAATTATGGTCACATGTACAGGGGGATGCAAACAGCTATAAATATGGGCTTGTTGCCAAGTGTTCACAATGTGGTGGGCGACCGGAGGGGCCCAATGTTGGAAGTTCAAAACTGGGTTGTAAATCCCTTCTTTGTCTGTGTGTGTGTATCATCACTTTGGTCACTAAGCGACTTGTCATAAATTGAGGACTACTGTAAGGGCGTAGTGGAGTGCCTGGACCTTATCTCTGGATCACGGCTATATGTCCCGTCGGAGATGAAGGACTTTGTGTCCTCGAGGGAGAAGTTGAAGCTGAACAAGATGGCTGAGTTTTTCTAACTTGCCCACATGCTTCCAGCAGACTTTGTCCTTTTGCTTTTCTGCAGAGAGTTTGATCCCTTCTGCCCTCAAAAGGCTGCTTGGAATTCAGGCAAGGCTGGCTGGCTGCGCTGTGATCATATCGAAATTAGAATCAGGCCTAGCAAAGCTTTGGTGCAGCTGCTCTTCCGGATAGGGGAGGGGGCGGGCAGACTTAATTTAAAATGGGCTTGTTCCTGACTCACTTTGGACTTCTTTCATCCTCATCTCTCAGTTCCGTGAGGGGTCTGCAAAGGTTATTGAGCACGAAGCTTCGTGAGGGGAGAGGAAAATCAGACCTATCAAATGTGCTGAAGCAGTCATAAGACAGGGCGAAAACTCTTCAGTTTCACAACATGTAGACAGACTTAACCAGAGTTTCAACTGGGTAATGGTAACCCTCCTACATTATTATTATTATTATTATTATTATTATTATTATTATTATTATTATTATTATTATTATTATTATTATTATTATTATTATTATTATTATTATGGATCATCGATAGGTAGACAAAATGCCAAATCCAGTCTGAACATCTGGCTGACTGTGCGATGATTCATAATAATAATAATAATAATAATAATAATAATAATAATAATAATAATAATAATAATAATAATAATAATAATAATAAACTTGGAAGGGACCTTGGAGGTCTTCTAGTCCAGCCCCCTGCTCAGGCAGAAAACCTACACCATTTCAGACAAATGGCTGTCCAGTCTCTTCTTAAAAACTTCCAGTGTTGGAGCATTCACCGCTTCTGGAGGCAAGTCATTCCACTGATTAATTGTTCTCACTGTCAGGAAGTTTCTCCTTAGTTCTAGGTTGCTTCTCTCCTTGGTTAGTTTCCATCCGTTGCTTCTCGTCCTGCCTTCAGGCGCCTTGGAGAATAGCTTGACTCCCTCTTCTTTGGGGCAGCCCCTGAGATATTGGAACACTGCTATCATGTCCCCCCTCGTCCTTCTCTTCATTAGACTAGACATACCCAATTCCAGCAACTGTTCGAATATACAAAATCGGAGGTCAGGGGATTAGTAGAAACAACGAGAAGAGACATGAGAAAGATCTGAGAGTTGTAGAAAAAATGTATGTAGTTCAGTTTAGGTTTTTATGTGTCTTTAAGATCCCTTAAAGATCTTCGGACCGTGAGACTGTTTACTCGGTAGTTATCTGTGTCTCCGTATTTGTTATGGATGTATGATTGGTAGTCCTTGACATACAACCACAATTGAGTCCAAAATTTCTGCTGCATCAACATGTTTGTAAAGGAATATGGATCTTGTAGTTCTAGCCCATCTCCAAGGGGGGGCCTCCCAGTTAAGAGATAGAATTTAAATGAATATTTATACATATATGGAACATCAACATGTTTTTAAAGGAATATGGAATTAGAAAAAAGAAAGGAAACAAAGAAGAAAAGCAAATTAAACACAGACACACATCTATTTGCAACCCACATAGGATCATATGCAAACTTAAGAAAAAAAATACAGCAATTTTAAACATCTACATTCTCTACTGAAATCAATAACACAGGGGTAATCTCTTAGGAAAACTGTATAAATATTGCTAAGATCCAATGACTAGATTCGTATGACCCTATCCATAACTGTAGAGTTCTTTGAAGTGCTTCCATTGTCTTAATTATTCAGGCAGGGTAAATACCACAGGTCTAAAGAAAATGTATTTTCATTTTCCAGTGTTTCACCATCCTATATAGATATAGCAGCTCACAACAATAATTGAATCTATTATTTTATGGAGTACCAATTTATAAGTCGTAGGAAGACACACAATAAACCAGCAGCCAGATGTTCCTTCCTAATAATCTGCAAATAGCTGAGAAAGAATTAGTTTTTCAATGAAGCATAGCTAAGAGAGCCCTGGAACCACTTTCACATTTTTTCACCTACAAGTGCCATAGGGCTGTGCCCTCTCCTCCAATAGGCTCCTCCCCTAAGTCAAGAGATCTAGAAACTTGAACTCATATAACCGAAACACAAGCGTTAGCGCCTTACAATATGGAATCAGATCTCACTTCATCTCCCTCTTTTTCAATATTCAGACAAGTTCTTTTTTCCTGGACAGGTAGTCCTCAATTTGCAACAGTTCCTTTAGTGACCATTCAAAGTTATAATGGCACAGAAAAAGAGTGACTTATGACCATTTTTCACACCTCAATCTTTGCAGCATCCCCCATGGTCAGGTGATAAAAATTCAGACAATTGGCAACTGGCTCATATTTATGACGGTCGCAGTGTCCCAGGGTCATGTGATCATTTGTTGTGACCTTCTTACAAGCAAAACCAATGAGGAAGCCAGATTTACTTAACAACCGTGTTACTAACTTAATAACTGCAATGTGGCAAGTAATGTTGTAAAATGGGGCAAAAATTCACTGAACAAATGTTTCACTTAGCAACAGAAATTTTGGGCTCAGTTGTGGCCACAGGTTGAGGACTACCTGTACTGAATAATCTTATGGGGTAGTGTGGTGTACTACATAGTTACCGTATATACTCAGATATAAGCCCCTCTGTGGATAAGCCCTTGAATTTTTAACCAAAATAATATGGGGAATGCCCCACTGCAGATAAGCCAACCTACATTTTTAGGGGATTTTGGTTGAAAATTTGAGGGTCTGCTTATCTGTGGATGGGCTTATATTCATTTATTTCATTCATTCAATTCATAGCAAGTAGTGTATACCAAGGCTTTGCAACCAGTGGTACGGGTACCACCTGTGGTACATTGGCACCTGGCAGGTGGTACGCGACCATCCTAGAAAAGTGGTAGCAGGGGAGGGGAATGAGCTGAACCAGTGGCAGCACCACACAAGCCTGAGCTTGAGATGGCTGGAGCTGCAGGGCTGTCAGAGCTCAGCGGAAGCGCCAGGATCAGTGCTTCTTTGGGGCTGTCAGGGCTCAGTGGAAGCGCCAGGATCAGCTGGAATCAGCTGGAATGGAGCTTGGCGCTGATCCTGGTGCTTCTGCTGAGCCCAGAAGAAGCACTGATCAGCTGGAATGTTGCAGCCCCTCCAGGGTCTTGTGATTTACATTCAGATGCTTGGCAACTGATTCATATTTATGACGGTCACAGTGTCCCAGGGTCATGTGAAGTGATCAAAACCTGCTGCAACCACCCAGCAGACGGGGGAAATAAAAACCAAACATCCCCCCACCCCACCCCTGCTGCCAATCCTCAACAGAAATGCTCACAACAATGAAAACCTCGGACAGGAGGAAGAGCGCTGCTGGGTGGGTAGCAGGTGTCTTTCTCGGCTGTGGCTTGGGGGGCACTTTTTTCAGTGCCATTGTAACTCCGATCAGTCAGTAAGCGAACTGTTGTAAGTCGAGGACTACCTATACATTACTTTTTTTCCTTTTTGGGGGGGGGTCATCAAGTTTTTGACACCTTGCTAGGCGACTGGTGGTACTCGGATATTGCCATATCCTAAGTGTGGTACAATGGGTGAAAAGGTTGAAAAGCCCTGGTGTATATGCAGGAAATACCGAAGCTTTTTTAAAAAAAGCATTACCGTATATACTCACAAATAAGCCCCTCCACAGAATAGACGAATCAGATTTTGGAGGTGTATTTTAGCACCTAAAAATTCTTGGCTTGTCCATGAGTATATACGGTACATGTATCATTTTGGATGGAAAACATGAAACTCATACAGTACTAGCTTTTTTTAGGTGCCTTTCCTTGCTGTTCCATTCTTTACAACCGCTTCGCTATTTCTGATGCTGGAGACATCCACAAACCACTGATTTAAGGGGGAAAGAAGAAAAACGACATACCTTGAACCGCAGACTAACATTTTATTAAAAGGCATAAGATTTCATGAGCTGCAGTTTTGTTAGTCTGAAAATATGCTGCTAGACTCCTGATAAACCAACAGCGTTCTCCTCCTGCAATACATACCAACATAAAGATGTCAGAACACCGGCAGGGTGGAAAAAGTCAAGAGGGTGGTACAATTGTGCAATGGAAGCCACATTGTGACTTCCCCTCGTCCCCAGCCCCCAGCAATTGCCTCTTTATCAGGATAACAACAGAGTTTATTTTTGCTCTCCTGCTGCTGAACCCATTTGCCTGTAGAGCAACACAACCTTCAGATGGATAATGTACATCGAGGGGAGAAAGGACAATGAACTAAATAGGCATTTTGAAAAAGCCGTGATAATGTAACCAAACTTGCAGCATCATTTCCTTCCTTCCTTGTGCAGATACCCATCAACGTTGCAACGCTACAGGTGCTCAGCTGCCATAAAATGTAAGGGAAACCAGGTGATATCCTCAAGAACTACAGATAGTCCTCGACTTAACGACTGATCAGATTTTCGTTGCTAAGCAATGCAGTCATTAAGTAAGGGATCACATGACCAGACCTAATTTTGCAATCATTTATACTGCGGTCTGTTCTGGATCACGTAGGTCTGTATGTTAGAATGTTGGCATTTATTGGGTTAAGTGCTGTCTCCTTAAGAGATGGCTTATGGGTAAGGTAGTTTTAGCTAATCAGCTATATCATATTAGTAGGTCAGTGGGAGGAGTTTCCAAAGGGCATTGCAGGACTTCCTGGACACGAGCCAGTTTGGAATGTCGTTGTCTGAGAAAGCATGGGGTCATCGCATGTCTCCGATGGCTCCAATCCAAGTTATAGAAGTGGTATGGAGAAAGTATTAATTTCTCACCTACGAGAATGAACAGATGTGTAATATCCAGAAGCAACCACCATAAATGCAAGTATTTCTCTGAATAAATATATATCTGTTTTGGAATCATTTTCATTGAGTTTATCTGTCTGACCCGGTCTTACAAAG
>NW_015389763.1:5188-10586 GCF_001527695.2 Protobothrops mucrosquamatus | reverse complement strand
AGTAAGATTTGTGCGAAACTAGAATGGAAAAAAAATCTCAAAGGGAAGAAATGAGGAGAAGAAAAATTTGAGAAATGCAATACAATATGAGCATTTTTTTCCCTCCCCACTTAAAAATCAAACCAGATGAGAACAAATATTTCAAATAGATATATTCAAACAGATACCCATTGAGTGGGTGATCATTTTCCATTAAATAAACTCATGCTCTCCTCCACCAAAGCACTCGTGGAAGAGCAAAACAATCCAGACAACTACAACTATGACTACACTACACACATAAAAAAAGGGGGGTAGGGTTTTGACTAAGTATTTTCAGTCACCATTTTAACCTTTTTGATGCCTCTATCTCGCAGACTCCTCTGCCACTGGAGTTCACGGCTAAGACAAGCATTCAAAAGTGAAATAATGCACTGACAATTTGTGCATCCAATTAATTTTTTTCTCCCCACAAAGGACTTAAGATCGCCATTCTTCTTTTGCAGGAAAGCCAGTTTGAAGAGCCTCTTATCTGAAACTGAAATGGTGCTGGGTTTTTTTAGCGAACAATGCTGCTTTGTTTGTCAGAAGATACTTGACATGTTTAATAGAAACATGGGAGTCCAGTTTTCAAACATTAATTTTTGTTTTCAGACCCACTTTAACCAACATTCCTGGACCAATTTCCTTATGTGTGAGCCTTAAAAAAAAAGAAAAGAAAAAAAAAGATTTTAGGGTCACGTGTGAAAAAACTAAGTTTGTTTTCCTTAGTTTCATTTCCCCCTTTGCATAACATTCTGACTTCATTACAAGCTGTGGGGTTTAGTACCGCTATTATTATTATTATTATTGGGTGTTGTATAATCTCCAAGCACCTGGAGTCCTAATGGTAGTTTATTGTATTTTTGAAAGCCCCTTAAGCTGCAGCTGCCAAAAGAGACACTGTAAAAACAAAATGTCGGCTCTTTATCATTTTAAAGCTTATTAATTACCTTACCATCAAAATGCTGCAAGTGATGTACAGCCATAAAATCAAGCAAAGCCACATATTGTCAAGAGATTAGCAAGGAATGAGAAAACAACCAGAAGTGGCAAAGAGATCAGACATCTACAAAGCCTAGATCTTGAGGCATGAGAAAGTTATGTTTTTAAGTTAAAAGGATTTTGTCAAATACTAAAAAAAAAAAGGAAAATAAGGTCATCAGTATATCTTCCAGGTTTCTTAAGGGAGGTAGTGGTGCTGCTACTAAGATGTTTCAAATCTGTTTCCTACAATCTGCTGCCATCCAGATATTTTGGGATTGATGAATTCTCCGCCCATCAGGGTCTCCGTGCAGGGCTGAAGGTCACCAATTTGAGAAGTCAGAAATTAGGTGAAATATTCCTTGAATTGACCTTAGCCACAGAAATTTTGGGCTCAATTGTCATAAGCCGAGGACTGCCTGTACAAAGAATGGCTAGAGCTACAATCACACCATCATTGTCACCATCTTGACCTTTTGACCACAGTCTAAAGACACTCCCTGGAATGGTTACAGCTTGTAATGGCATGTGGGAAAGGCCTTGGAAGACCGGGCAAAGAGGCGCTATCAAGGGAACTGTCAGGTAAGAGACAGCATACAGGTAGTCCTCAACTTACAATAATTTCTTTAGTGACCATTTGAAGTTACAACGGCACTAGAAAAAGTGGCTTATGACCAGTGGTGAGATTCAAATATGTGAATAACCGGTTCTCTGTATGGATGCTACTTCCGGAAGTCCATTCTGGGCCTGGGCAACAAAAAATTAGCTACCCGGTTCTGCCGAAGTGGTGCGAACTGGCTGAATCCCACCACTGCTTATGATCATACTTCACACTTACAACCATTGCAGCATCCCCATGATCACATGATCAAAATTCGGAAGCTTGGCAACTGGTTCATATTTATGGCGGTTGCAGTGTCCCGAAGTTCCTTTTGTGACCTTCTGACAAGCAAAGTCAGTGGAGAAGCCAGAGTCACTTAACAACTATGTAACTTAACAACTGTGGCAAGAAAGGTCGAAACTCACTTAACGACTATCTTACATAGTCTTAACGACTATCTTACATAGTCTTAACGACTATCTTACATAATTGGGGCTCAATTGTGGTTGTAAGTTAAGGACTACCTGTAGTCAGCAGCTGTATAATGGACAGGGCAGGAGGTTCAGAAAAGACCCTTTCTAGTTTTTCAGGAGAAGGGGAGATAATTGTACTTTCAGACTAAAGAGAATAATGGAAGGGACCTTGGAGGTCTTTTAGTCCATCCTCCTGCTCAAGCAGGAGACCCAATACCATTTCAGACAGGTGGCTATCCAATTTTTTCTTAAAAGCCTCCAGTAATGGAGCACCCACAACTTCTGGAGGCAAGTCATTCCACTGGTTAATTGTTCTTGCTGTTAGGAAATTACTCCTTAGTTCCAGGTTGCTTCTCTCCTTGATTAGTTTCCATCCATTGTTTCTTGTCTTACCTTCTGGCACTTTGGAGAGTAGGTTGACCCCCTCTTCTTTGTGGCAGCCCCTCAAATATTGGAACTTGGTAGACTGATGTCAGGATAAACCAGATAGGAATCACAATGCGATGTGTTCATTCCACTTTATTGTAAGGCTGCATCGACACAACCTTGCACGTATAATAACCGCAGCATCTCTTCACGGAGTCTTCCAAGGTCTGTCCCACATGCCATTACACAGTCATTCAATGAACTGGGCAACTAATGTTCACCGTGAAAGGATAGGTTAAAAGAGCTGGAGCTAGACACACACAAACAATTAGCACTTGGCCAGACAAGGCTTAGGAAGGAAGGGGAAAAAAAGGAAGAAGAAAAAAACCCTCTAAAGAAAAAGGTCAGAAGAACTGAGGCAATTTTTCCCAGATGCTGAAAAGATGAGGAAGCAAGAGATCAAGCAAAATCTTTCTCAGGAGAGCATTCTGTGGCTAGACCACCATCACGAAGCAGGACTGATTTCAAAGTCCTTGCCTCACCTCTGATGGTGCGTAAGCTTTTCCTTTAAAAAAAAACACCAAAAAAACATGGTGCTAAATAGAGCAAGAGCACAACTATGTCTCTGACAGGTCATTCAGCCTGAATCCTTCCTCTGGCTGACTCAACTTTCCATGGTAAAAGCCTGTGGAGAACGCTACCTCAATGTGTGCTCACAGGAAATAGGAAACAAACATCTAAATGTCTGGTTTTTGTTCCGCCACCTTTTCCATCCAATGACCGTATTAAGAATATATATATATCTGTTTCCATGCTTTTGGAAGTACAAGGGGTAGCCATGCCAGATTTCCTCATATCTTCATGGCTGGGAAATACAAGGCAGCCTTCCTTCACCCTTTGGCTGTTCCAATCTGATATCAGGTGGTTGGAAGAGTGCAAAATGGTAGGACAATTATTTTCATGGCAAAGCCTTCAAAAAAAAATGCTCGGAGGGTTTCCCCCCTTCTTCTCCACCTCTCCACACAAACACCCTCCCCCATTTGCCTGGAAGGTACACAGCTGATGAAGCAAGAAAGAACATATGACTTGTGGATGCCAAACTTAAAATCCTTCTCATAAATTGTACTTGGGGCGGTCACGAAGGCTGTGCCAAAACCACCCTTGTTTTTGTCAGGATCAAACTATATTTGGCAACCAGAAGGGAAAGCTTGGATCCTACTCTACATATTTAATCCAGATTCAGTCATTTTTATCAGAAAAGTGGGCGATTTTCTGACTAATTTCCATAGTTCCTTGGAGAAACTTCCCTCCTTCCATGGGAATGTACAGGATGTATTCATAAGGATACAAAAAGCATCTCTGAAGTCAAAAGTAAGCCCATCTAGTCTAATACCTCATTTACAGTGGACCACTAGTGACTTCTGGGAAATCTCTGAAGCAGGACATCATCTTAATAGCTTCGCTCATTACTGTTTCTCAGTAGGTAATCTTCAGAAGGATGCCTCCTCTAATTGTAGTTTTATCCTGATCTTCCACGATTTTCTTGAGTTCTCTTTTAAAGTGGAGCTTGGCCAAACTTGACTGATCTCAACAGTCTAAGCAAGGCCAGATCTGGTTAAAACATGGATGGGAGACCGTTATAGAATCCCAGGTCTATAGCAAGTTTTCCCAACTTTGGCAGCTTCAAGACCTGTGGACTTCAATGCAGCGTGGCTGAGGAATTCTGGGAGTTGAAGTCCTCAAGTCTTAAACTTGCCAAGTTTGGAGATGGAGAAGTCACAACACATCCTAGAAGAAGGCAGTAGCAAAGCACTACCATACTGCTGTTGACAAAAGAAGCTTGGATGTTTTTCTGAAGTTACTTTGGATCCCTTTCTGCATGCTACCAAGTCTGGATTCCTGAACTGTCAATTCTTCTATTAAGCAAGGGTCCCCAACCCCCCGTCTGTGGACCAGCAACAGGCCGCAGCATGCCATAAACCGGGCGACACAAACAAGCAAAGCCCCACCCACAGGATGCAGACAGCATGCAACACCACGCCCCTTCCGGTCCGTGGAAAAACCTCTCTCCACAGAACTGGTCCCTGGTGCCCAAAAGGTTGGTGGCTGCTACATTAAGCTACCACCAAGAACTAGAGAGAACTTCTAGACCAGTGGTTCTCAATCTGTGGTCTGCGGACCCCCGCAGGGCTGTAATGTCATCACAAGGACTCCATGAAGGCTTGAAGAAATCTTATATTTTAAATCTTAAGTCTTGGTAGTCCGTGGCCATGGTCCGTGGCCACAAAAAGTATTTAAAGGAAAAAAAGGTTGAGAACCACTGTTCTAGACCTTAATTTGAGTATTAGATGACCATAAGATGTGTTCCCCTGATCATGTGAAATCATAACTTGGAGAAGGTGGGTCTTGATAATGCAGAGGGTTTGAAACATCCCTATACCTGTGTTCTTGGATCGAGAATCAAGGTCGCATTTCATAAAAGTCAACATATCCCTTTGAGTTAGAATGGATGCTCTATATTCTCAATGGAGGAGATTCTAAACTAGTCCTACTTCCTAGGAGCCTGTAAGTACCCACCTGTTGAACTTTCAACATGCACTTCTTAGAATTTGGAAGGCAACAGATGATTGCCACCACGGCAAGCCAGAAACACATGGAGAAATACTAGTGATTTATTTCCTTTAGTTTTGAAAGAGGAGAAGATTCAGGCACAGAACAGGATAAGGATAAGGTTAAGGATTTAGGATAAGACATGATGAGTGTTGTGTTCTTTGTATTCCCCCCCCTTAATCCCCTATGCATATCCTGATCACCCATTAAGGGTGATTGCCTTTCACCATTGATCGCCCATTAAGGGTGATTGCCCTTCACCATTGATCGCCCATTAAGGGTGATTGCCCTTCTCCATCTGCATACAGTTTCATGCCCGTTGCTGGTTGGCTAACTAGCAACAGGG
>NW_015389763.1:0-1511 GCF_001527695.2 Protobothrops mucrosquamatus | reverse complement strand
TTTCATGCCCGTTGCTGGTTGGCTAACTAGCAACAGGGTCTTGCCAGCCAATGGAATTGTGTGATTACAAGCCAGGGGAATCCCATAAAAGAGGGCTCCCCTGGCCCAGAGAGCCAGTCCGGATTTACTTTATGCCTTGCCAGTAAACCAAGAGCTGACTGTCACTCGACTCGTGTCTTACTGCCTGCGCGATCTAACAATGAGTCTTCAGGGCAAGCAAGCAAGCCCTGATTGGATGATAGTTATCTTTGCTCAGCTATTGGCTGGAAAAGACAAGCATTCAATGTCTAGCAGTTCTTGGTTACCTCTCAACTTGCAAGCGTGCCCATGTTCATAGCCTCTTGAAAAGATCCAGATTGAACCAAAACAGCCAGATCAATCTTAAATGCATTGATCTGGTGATAAAGATGTATTTCCTGTCTTTTAGGGGGTCTCCAAACTTGGCAACTTTAAGACTTGTGAACTTCAACTCCCAAAATTCCTCAGCCCGCCATGGGAATTCTGGGAGTTGAAGTCCATATGTCTTAAAAGTTGCCAAGTCTGAAGACCTCTGTTTTAGGTGGTTGCTCCACAACAGTTCAGCCTCCATCAGCACTTTATTTACCACTTTTCTTTGGTTTTATAGATGGAAAATTAAGGTGGTTGAGTGTCCTACTACCTTCCATTACAGACCATCAAAATATCTAGTCTGGGTCTTTCAGCCATTCTCACTCCTGTCTTATATTCCAGGCTGTGTTGGTTTTTCTTCTATCCAAGAAAACAACCCTGCACTTCAAAGCTTCTATTTTTTAGGGCATTGCCAATTTGATCTTGGCTGCACCTAAGCCTTTCAAAACAAAAAAACAAAACAACTGTATGTATATAGCTTAATCGAGACTTTTAGGTGCCAAAATCCTTAGAAGGGTCAAAATGAAATCTTTAGCCTGGCGGGGCTGGACACATGCCAGGCCACACACTCTGCCTTACTGTTGCAACATGTCCCTTTCTCTGAGACATTTAGTTATTGGCTTAAAGAGAGCGCCATATTATCTTCAGCCTTAAGCAAAACTTTCTCCCAAATGCAGTCTGTGAAAATTACCCTTTGTTTCCTTTGCCCAAGAATGCTGTTTGTGCATCTCAGATTTTCAGAAAGCTCAACTTTTTTCTCAGACTTCGGACCTAAATGTAGGGAGGCCATTAAAATAGGCAGCATAGTATAGCTAAGCCAGATTTGCTTGCAAACACCAGATTCACAAATCTGCAGAACCTGGAACCCATCATATTATCTACCAACCACAAATGACATGCATTGAGTCATGGAAGAAGCCATTGTACTTGCTGGAGATGATCCATAAAGCTCTGAATCAGCTTGATCTAGATGGGCGTCTTCCAGATGTGCAGATTTGAAATCCTAGAAGTTGCCATCAACTCCCAGAATTCCTAGCCACCACGGCCAAATTGTCACAGTCCTGAGTGTTATATATTGATATCAAGGGTTAATGCGTTTTGATTTAAACATGTCTCCAACTGTT
>NW_015389762.1:56340-60259 GCF_001527695.2 Protobothrops mucrosquamatus | reverse complement strand
TTAAAAATCCTCCCTAGGCCAGGCCCGCTTGTTGGAAGAGCCATGTCTTGAGGGCGCGGCGGAAAGTAAGGAGATCCGGAATAATCCGGATCTCGGGGGGTAGTTCGTTCCAGAGGGCAGGGGCACCCACAGAGAAGGCCCTCCCCCTGGGGGTCGCCAGCCGACATTGCTTGGCCGACGGCACCCTGAGGAGACCCACCCTGAGGAGACCCACTCTGTGGGAGTATGGAAATTGCTTTACAAATTGCTCTGTGGGAGTATGGAAATTGCTTTACAAAAAATACACATAACAATACAATTGAAGACAGATCTATTCAAAGGCGGTCATCCTTTTTAATATAGTTAAAATAGAAATACTGAATATGGATGTTTAAAATATTGGGATTTGCCTTTAAGTTATAAAATATGACTATTAAGATAGATACATACATAAAGACTTTTTTTTAAAAAAAAGCCAGTTTTCTTTTCTCTGTTTACATTTTATGTATTTTATATAAGTAGACCATTATTTATTCTTCCTTTTTTGTTAAACAATTGGATTAATGGCTTCCAGAAGAGCAGCACATAAATTTTTTGAAGACAGCATGAAACTCCAGAGTTAAGGTTAATATAGCTCTAAAGCAGGAAGTGTTTAAACATTTCATTCGGTTGTGTTGCAGTTGCAATATTCCATGCTTTCATTTAGCTAATTATCCTCTCATTGATAGACACTTCCTGATTTCCTTGTTGTTATACAAGTTATGATGCTTTGTGGCATGCTGAGATAAGCTAAGACATTTGAAGTGGCTTTTGTCCCTTTGGAGCCTAGGGAGCTTAACTACCCTTCTCTAGGATGAAAGCTTTGCTTTGCTTTCTTGCTTAAATTTATTTATTTAGTGTCTTCAAGTCCATTTTGATTTCTGATGACTGCTTGGACAGGTCCCTGCAGTTTTCTTGGCAACATTTCTGAAGTGATTTGCCATTGCCTGTTCCCTAGGGCTGAGAGAGTATGACTGGCCCAAGGTCACCCCTAAGGCGGGACAGTCTTCTGGTTTCTAGCCTGGCGCCTTAACTACTGTGCCAAACTGACTCTCTTCTTTGATTTATATGGCCACCTAATACAAAATGACTATCATGAGTTGATATTACAGGCCACTTGACTTACAAGATAGAAAAAAAGCAAACAATCTGAATAGGTTTTTTTCAGTGAGTTCAGTTCATACAGTTCTTGCTTTGCCTTGCTGCTTTTAGCTGTACCTTTACAAATTGATTCCACATCATCCTATGCTTCTACATCTCTAATCTTTCTCTTTTCCTTCCAGTAGTTGATTGCCCGCCTATTTTCAATCACATCAATTGTTTATGGACTTTTAGAGCATCATTCATATTGTACAAAACTACTAGACATGTGCCCTATTAGCTGATGATGTTAGCTGTAGCTGACATCTATTCCAAAGAAACACATAAAGCCAACGGAAATGCTACAGCAGTCTTTGTAAAATAGCCACTGATTTAATACAGTCAGCCAAAACAAGTTGAAGAGCTGCTTTCTCTCGTTCTTACCAACAGCCAAGTAATATATTTAGCCTCCAAAACAGGATCTAATTAGACCTCTACTTTAATTCATGATTCTAAGATGCCCTTGAGAGCTTGCATAATAAGTGGGAGAAATATATGTTCAGGTTTAAAGCAGAATATTACCATAAACATAATGTGCTGGAAGGAAATGAGAAATATTTATTCAAGTGATATGTCTGCTTTGAATGGTAATTCTCAGGACAACTGGATTATCGGATGTACACTGCCAAAATGAAACATGTTTTTTACCTGAATGGGACCTTAGGAACTTCTCTCCTAAACCTATGCCAAATATTTCTACTAATACTACATAAATACATACAGGCATACAGTACATACATACATACATACTCACCTCACAGGATTGTTGTTGTGGGGAAATAGGAGGAGGAAGGAGTATTAGGTATGTTTGCTGCCTTAAGTTATAAAAGTTTATAAAAATAATAAAGACGGGATATAAATAAATAAAGAAGTAATTCGAGCTGGAGGCTATCTATCAGGTGGTTATTAGATTGAGCAAAGCAGTTTTAATTCAGTCTTGTGCCCTTTAGATATGTTAGGCTTCAACTTCCATAATCTGGCCTTGCTGATTAGGACATAGTGACCATTGCTGGCTGGATACAAGGACTGCTGTCCAGCACATCTGGAAAAATATTAGGTCAGAACCACCTGGTGGATACAATACTTTTTTTCAAAACCATGGATCATTTTTTTTTAATCAGTTCCCTTTTAATGCCTACATTAAATACTATGAAGAAGGTTAACAATTTGCCACACACACACTCTACCCTAGAATTAGTGTTTTTCTTTAACAAAGAGAACAAATAAATCCCTACCTAACAAGTCCCATTAGACCTTATTAAGCTATAAAGATTTAAATGAGTGGAGGGAGACAAAAGAGATTAATGGTTTGCAGCAAAGCCAGATTCAAAATATCCTGAAAAAAAATTATATGCACCAGAAGAAAAATCTCAATGCAAATGAAACTGAAGCCTTTAATTATTACCTGCTCCACATTTGTTTGGCATCTGTAGTTATTTATACTGGATCAAAAAGGGAATTAATTTAATCACCATTAGAGTCAATGCAGCAGTTTCACAGTATTTGCTGCCAATAGATATTTTTTCAAGCCAGGCAGGTAACTAATTCTGGGACTGATGTAGGTTAAAAACACTCAATTTATATTGCCATTGTTAATTATGTTGTTATTAGCATCAAAGGATTCACAAGCTGTGTTGAACATGGTCTGTTGAACAAACTATTGTAGCCTGGTTTATATACAATGCCAAGCTGTTTAAAGGAGTGATGATCGCTTGAAGTGCATTCACCATATTTAGTGCTCTCACTTAGCTATTTTAAATAACATACTAATGTTCTTAGTAATATTGTTTTAATATTGCTATTTTATGATTTTATTGTACATTGCCCAGAGTCATGTTCCTTGAGATAGGTGGCCATATAAATATAATTTATAGATACATACATGCATACCAGAATGGCTAGGTTTACGTGTAACACTAAGACAAAACCAACAACAGTTAAGTGCAATAAGAAGAATAAATAGGTTTACCTTTAGGTTAGAATATGAGTAAAACTGCAAATGAATATGAAAGATGAATATGTTAAAGACTGTATGACTAAGTGCCCCCCAAAATGCATATAATATAATGTGAGTGGGAGAATATGTGGAATAAGGAATTGAAATTCATTTTGAGCAATAATATGAAAGAGAATTTTTATAAGATGGTGCTATTTAATAGCTGATAAATTGCCTAAGATATAAAATGGTGTGTCAAAGATATGTTGAAAATGTAATCATTCTGAAGTCATCTTTTATCTCCTTTGATGGACATGTTTGAAGGCTAAGAATTATTTATATCAAATATGATATCAAGAATTCAGAGAATTCTTTTAAAAATGTACACTTGATATTGGAGGTTTTTCTTTTATGTTTGATGGATTAGCAGTTGGAGAAAAACATAGTACTTTGTTTGTATATATGATAACTGCAGCAAGACTTTTGTATGCGCAGAGATGGACAACTTACAAATTCCCACAATGGAAGAATGTATGGTAAAATTAACAGAACTGGAGGAGATGGCAAAATTAACTAAATTAATTAAAGAAAAGACTTTGTTTCTATATGGAGACCACTTTCAGACTTTTGCTGGAAACCAAAAGAAATGCTATATTAATTTTAGGATTTGATTATTAGAATTGCTTATTATAGATATACTGTGTAATGTTGAACTATAAATCAGAAGGTTAATGAATTTTATATTTATAACTGTACAGAAGAAAGTTGGAAGTTATCTCTTTTCTATTTTCCTTTTCCATATTCCTAGGCACTTTCCCTATTTTT
>NW_015389762.1:46882-54960 GCF_001527695.2 Protobothrops mucrosquamatus | reverse complement strand
TATTGCACTATAAAGAATGGCATTCTGCCCTTCCCCAGAAGGCTTTTATATATTTTCCATAATGGTAGCCCATGCAGGAAGAAGTGTTACTGGCTAAGGTTTTCCAAGCACTAAGCTAGCATATAAAAAAATTGCACATTAGAAAGTAGTCAATTTAATCTTGCCTTAATCAATTAATCTACCATTTCCTTCTAAGTAGCAGTTCAATAAGGTCAGTACTATATCAATTCTAAAACAGATGGCTAAATACATAAGGAAACAAACAGATTAAGCCGGGTAACCTGTTCTGATCTTACTCTTGTGACAGCAGAAGTAAGAAAAGCAGCAGAAACATTTGGAGAGTGGGGAAAAAGAGAGTGGAAGTGAAAATTCAAGTGGAACTGCATTTGAAATTAGGGAGGTTATTATTATTATGTCTTCCCAGGTCTGCAAAGCAGGAAAATGCATCTTTGATGTCAAGAATATTTTATTTCTATCACATAGATCTCAGCATGCTCAAGACCCGCAAACCATCTTAGAAGGGCTTTCTCAGCACTGAATGTTTTTTACAAAAAGAGAAAATAAGATGATAAAACACTCTGAACTCAGTACAGTTTAGACCCCAATCTCTGGAGCAATTTAATTGCTAAATAAGCCCAGTTATTATAATATAATGTATGTGACTAATTTTAATTGGACTGTAATTGGGGTCATTGTTGGTTTTTGTCTTAGGATAGTATAGCTTTTTTTCCAGGAGAGAGAACAGGCGAGTTTACCGGTAATTGAGCATAAGAAACTGGGTGATGATTGAATGTATGAAATAGACATCTCACTTGAAAAACATTTCTATTTTGAAGTCACCCCAAAGGCAATGCTCTGTAAATAATGTAAAATAAATATAATAATAAAAAGTGAAATAAAAGGGCCATCAAGAAAATACATACAGGCGGGGTCTAGGACAACTTACCACAGACAACTCACCGTGGCCAACTCGCCACAGGACAAAAGTTACATAATATCTAAGAAATGGTGGGATAGAATTATTAAGGAAAAGATGCAAAATAAAATGTGAATGATGAAAGATAAAATATTTTTTAAATTATTTTAAATAATTAAATAAAATTGTTGAATTGTCCCGCAGCAAGTTGTCCTACCACAAGTTGGCTATAGCAAGTTGTCCTATGGTGAGTTGACTGTGGTGAGCTAGCCACAGCGAGTTGGCCATGGCAAATTATAATAATAAATAAAATAATAATAAAATAATAATAAAAGTTGGAAGGGACCTTGGAGGTCATCATGTCCAACCCCTTGCTCAGGCAGGAACCCTACACCATTTCAGACAAATGGCTGTCCAGTCTCTTCTTAAAAACTTCCAGTGTTGGAGCATTCACTGCTTCTGGAGGCAGGTTGTTCCACTGGTTAATTGTTCTAACTGTCAGGAAGTTTCTCCTTAGTTCTAAGTTGCTTCTTTCCTTGATCAGTTTCCATCCGTTGCTTCTTGTCCTGCCTTCAGGCGCTTTGAAGAATAGCTTGACTCCTCTTCTTTGTGGCAGTGCCTGAGGCATTGGAACACTGCTATCATGTCCCCCCTCGTCCTTCTCTTCGTTAAACTAGACATACCCAATTCCAGCAACCGTTCCTTATATGTTTTAGCCTCCAGTCCCCTAATCATCTTTGTTGCTCTTCTCTGTACTCTTTCTAGAGTCTCAGCATCTTTTTTACATCGTGGTGACCAAAACTGGATGCAGTATTCCAAGTGTGGCCGTACTCAGGCATTGTAAAGTGGTATTAATACTTCACGTGATCTTGATTCTATCCCTCTGTTAATGCAGCCCAGCACTGTGTTGGCTTTTTTGGCAGCTGCAGCACACTGCTGGCTCATATTTAAGTGATTGTCCACTAGGACTCCGAGATCCCTCTCAGAGTTACTACTATTGAGCAAGGTACCCCCTATACTATACCTGTGCATTTGGTTTTTCTGAGTTGTCCCATTCTGATACACACATATATATTTCTTCATTGACATGCCAGTACACATCAGGAAAGCTGTATGAAATGCACAAAAGGGAGACTGGTCCAGTAAGAGCTTGTTCCTTGCCTTAGCTCCCACAAGGTGAAACAGGAGATTTGGACAAATCCTCAAAGAAAGGCTGTATTTCCTGTCTGGAGGATACAACTTTGCCATCAGATGGATCAGATGAAGTTGCAGCAAACCTTTCATCTTCCCAGCTTTGCAGAGGTCTAGAACAGCTTCTAAGTCTAGAATCTCTAATATTACAGAAAGGTATTCCATGACAAATGGGATTGACCATAGTATAGGTCTTAGCCACCTAGACAAGGCATTGCAGGATTATAAAGAGCATGTGTTCATTTTTGTTTATTAATTTTTATCCCACCTTTATTATTTTCATATAAATAACTTAAGGCAGTGAACATGCATAATATTTCTTCCTTCTCCTATTTTCCCCACAACAAAAACCCTGTGTGGTGAATTGGACTGAGAAAGAGAGAGTGACTAGCCCAAAGTCACCCAGCTGGCTTTCATGCCTAAGATGGGACTAGAACTCATGGTCTCCTGGTTTCTAGCCTGGCGCCTTAACCATTAGATCAAGCTGTCAAAACATAGTCTGTTCTTCAGTTGCAACTCTCAGTAATTTCAAGATTCATGGCCGGTAAGAGGGATTTTGAGAGTTGTAGTTGAGCACTTTTTTTGAGCATTCCAGGTTATTTTGCCCTATTTTCATGCATCCCAGAAACAATACCCTTCTGCTGTTTTAACCTATTGGATTCACTTGGGGCTATCTTGCTTTCTACTGCTTTCATTACCAGAATTCCTCCCTTTGCCTTAGCTGTACTGTAATACTGGACTTCCCATATAGGCCCAGGTAGTCATAAAACAGCACTAATTTGAAAGAATGAACCCTTCCTAGGACACTCAAATAGCTGGCAGAAGGATGTTGCATCAGTGGTGGGTAGCATGTATGCAACCAGAAAAATAAATAAATAAATAAATAAATAAATAAATACATACATACATACATACATACATACATACATACATACATTCCCCTCAGAGTTTCTTTCAGTAAACATGGGGGGGGAGTTTAAGACTTTCCAATAAAGCATATAATCATCAAATATAAACTAATCCAATGAATGTGTCTCCTTGTGTAAACTACTTAGTGTGAGCTTGTTAGGAGGAGGGTATTTTCTATACCAATTTTTCCACAGCCAGATTTTGGGGAAATTATGTATGACCTCAATTGTCAGATATCATTGTTTTATCTGTCAACCATATTGCTGTATAAATAAACTGTTAGTCAATATTAGATGGAGCTAGAGCAATATCAAGCAACTGTTCAGTCATCTTTCCTATTCCCTGACTGGTAGAAGCCCTCAAGTGGCTTTTTAGACTGTCAGTTTCTTCATGAGAAGAAAATATTGGAATTTAATCATATTTTTGTTACATCCTTTCTTTTACAAGTTCAGCCTGGGGGTGATAGACATTCTGTAAAGTAGCATTGCTGTCTCCAAAGCAGCAAGACTATTTGGGAACTTACTCTTAGGGTAGTGCACTTCTATTCATTTAGTTAGGAGGTAATTGAAGCATGTTTGTGTGAATCGCCTGTCTTTCATGCCAGTGATCTGAGGTATCCCTGAAGCATCCCTGACTTTCCACACTTCAATTAAATCAATTTTTATGCTTACAAACCTGATGGAGAATTTTGAAAGGCAACCTAGTCTCAGCTGCATTTCAAATTATGTTTCCCTTTGCAGTATTTTTTATGCTTAAGCAAAGATTCCAATTTCATGTTTGCCATCAAACCTTTGGTTTGGCCTTGACCCCTATTTGGGATACCATATTCCTGTGTTGTATTTGCGATCAAGGTCGTTAAACAAGTGCCCTTCAAGTGAAACCATATGCAATCTGTAATCTGAAAAAAATGTTTGCTGTAATCTGAAAAAAATGTGGGTTTCTATGGAGTATAACCATGACTTTTCATATAAAATGGAGCAGATGAAGTGTTTGTTTAAACATTGTACCAGTCACAGGATTTAAACATTATTATTGAAATACTAAAAGTCCACATTTTCTATCAAGGGAGAAGGGCTGATCTTTTTCATGCTAATCCATAAAATTAAAGATAGCTCTATCATCTCTTCTTAGTTACCATTATTCATATCTCCTTGCTTAGGAAGGTGAAGTTTCTATTTTAAGCAACTAATGAATTAAGTACAAAAGCTGAGCAAAAGCTGAAAAGGATTACTTTAAAATGTTCCCATTATTCAAAAAAGCTGCTGTTCATTTTGAACACTCCTAAGTGTTTGATGTAATTAGTGAATACTTTCAACAGCATTCTGAATGGTTTTGACTATGGACAGACAAAACATAATTCAAAAGAGTAATTTGCAAGACTCATGCCAAGAAACAAAGGCTGTTTTTCATATTATACACAGTTATTAAGGCCAAGAATGCAGGTAAATGGCAAGTGCCCATATGCTTGTGATAATTATGTTTATATCCCAGCCTTCTTCCTGGAAGGGGACTAGCAGCAACTGTGTACTGCATTTTATTTAAAAATTAAATAAAGTTGCCAATATAAAAGTCCTATGACCCTCTCCTCAGGAGAACTTCCTAGAGGAGAGGAAAGGGTTGGTTCCCCACATTATACTAACTAGACTCAGATTCTTCAATGCAGCCACAAGTTGTAAAAGTTCCTTCAAGGTGGGCTAATTAAGATCTCTAAAATTCCTATTTAACTTTAATTTTGAATTCAACAATTAAATATAATATTATTATATTATATACAATTAAATATAGCTTAGTAGTAACATCTAACAGAATGGTGCAGGTATTACTAGAAAAAGTGGTTGATTAATGACTATATGATTTTGGGGAGCATTATAACAACAAGGGGAAAAAAACTATTCCCTCAGATTATAACAATGATCTGAAACAAGAAATCCTTTAATGCAGGAGTGTCTAATTCTAAAACTCAGAATTTTGGAAGTTTAAGTCCAAATTGCCAAAGTTGGACACCCCTGCTTTAAAGTAGCTAAAATGTAATATTACATTTGTTTTGCCTTTTTTATGCTTATCCTCCAACAAGTTTTTCTAACAAATATAGTTGAATAAATAACACCAACATTTTCCATTTCAGTGTAACTGAAAAAAGCATCTCAAATAATATAGGTCAACTGCATGAGAACAGATGTTATCCCACATTCAGTTCCAAAAAGAATTGATTGTGCCTTGACAAAAATCCTAAGAGTCTACTTTGGAATTTCCACTTCTATTTGTATTCCTTTGGTCCAAAGTCTAGCCCAATCTAATCCTCTGATGCATACTCAAGTCTTCCAAATAAGAAAGGCCTTTGAAAAATATAAATTTTTAATAATGGCATCTAAAACTGACAACTGCTTATTTGATGGCAGTCAAAAGAGATTCCAAGATAATCTCTCATCCAAAATAAGTCAAATATATTGCAATATTGAATTTGTTCCAAATCTGATCATCATGTTGCCATTTAGGTTTCATTTTATTGGGTTCCTGCCAGGCATATTACAGCTTGTAAGACAAGAAAAAGAGTCTTCTGGTTCTGCTAGAAGTGTTTGATTGAAAATTATTGCCTTATTAGAAAGGGTTTATTACAGATCTGCTGCCTTAATATTGCGGTGAAGCTTTTGGTGTTTCAGATTACTTTTGGGGTTCTTTTTAAATAATTTCTTACAGTATCTGAAATATTCCTTTGACACTGTATATTCTTAACATCTAACAATAAACGGTAAAAAATAATACAATGAACAGATTTATCTTCCACAGAGAAAGTTCACTTGGGAGATAAAAGCTTTTTTAAAATAACTTTTATTTCTATCTATCTTCCAGAGAAGTATACTTGGTAGATATAATAACTGTCAAACAATTTTTCAAGTTCGATAAAATGTGACATTTGTTTACTCATTTATAGCCCAGTTGCGCATAAATTCTTTATGGAGACATTAAGATTGTGATTGTATATACATGCAATTTAATTAATGAAATAGCTAGCTAGTTAGTTAGTTAGTTAGTTTATTGCTTGCTTTGCATGGAAGATAGCAACATAACTTAGTAGAAGATTTGGCTCTCTTGTATATGTGCTTGTTTACATCATCATTTTTTAGAAAATGCCCCATTTTTTTAATTTAATGGAACAGAGGTATAAATAACAAATGTAGTTGCTCTGCCTTAAATTTTAGCTTGTGGAGAAAAACTACTTTTTTGAAATTAATTGATTATGTTCCATCAAATCAATGATGAGTCTTAGTGATTACATAGATCCTATTTAAGAGATCCTTTGATCCTGAGAATGCTATTAATAACTTAATAATACCTAACTCATGTGCTCAGTAAATTTGAAGGCCATGCTATTGTTGGTTGACAGTAGCTCTCTGTCATAGGATCTTGTTCAATAGCAAAATACAGTGCTAGCTTTAAATCATTATTTCAAGTGGATCCCCATGAAAGCATAATCTAGACAACCTTTGTTCTTTAACTAATATGTTTTCTGTTTTTTACACAGCATAAAATAAGCAAAAGTCATAGAGTAATAGAAGTCCTTATATATGATTTTATTAACTTGCCAAACCATTCTCTTATTTAGGGAAAATGTTCAGCCTGAAGGGTGGATGGAATGGATTAGGTCCAGAATTTTGTCAAAAAATAAAATTGTAAACAAGGTAGATATTTAGAAAACAGATATTGAATAAATGTTTGTTTAAGATCACAGTTATTAGTTAACATTTTTCCTTCCAACAGAGTGCTGTTAATGATTATTGAGTCTGTTTTGCTAAAATATACAACAACAAAATGATAAGAAAAGATTATTTTGACCCATGTTAAGCACTGATGTCAAAAATTATTAACTGGATTCATGCAGGATGCTCCCCAAGGGATCCTGTATGGGTAGCATGTAGCTTTGGTACAGCTGGATAATTATTAGTAGTTTATATGGCTCTAATCTGCAGCACAGCAGCAAATGTATGATCAAACATAAATGGATAGCCATTAATGGAATCTAATTTACTGCAGTTTTGTAATCTGCATTTCAATTCTTAAAGAGAGTCTGAATTAAGTGTGAGAAAACCATGAAATCATGTTCCAAAATATTAAATGCAGATGGTCTGATACTAAGTCTTTGGCTAAGAATTCATTTCATGGCTACATCTCTGATGACAGTTCCCAGAAACAGCCCTGCCATGAAGGAAGATGACATGGTCTCCATAGGCAAGTTTAAGAGCAAGGGTGGGCAACCCTTTCAACACCTTTCAGTTTGAAAGAAAACAGTTAACAACAATTGAACTACAATGTACAAAATGCAAAGCAAAGATTAAAGTACATCTCTAAAACTATAGTACTTGTTGTCTGGTAAAAGGGACATCTCCATGTAGGTGGTATCAAAAATTGCTTTAAAAAGAGCTGTAATAAAAAATTAAATATTGCTACTGATCCTTCCTTTTCATCATCATGGGAACCAGTTTGGCATAGTGGTTACAATGCTGGTCTAGAACCAGGAGAAGGTGTGTTCTAAACCTCCTTAAGACATGAAAGCCAGTTGAGTGACTTTGAGTCAGTCCCTCTCTCTCAGCTCAATGCACATAGATAGGATTGCTGTTGTGGGGAAAATAGTAGCAGGAGCATTAAGTGTGTTTGCTGCCTTGAATCATATATAAAAAGACGGGATAAAAATAGAATAAATAATAAATAACAGTTCACCCATTGTAGCAACTTATGATCTTCTGCCCTCTTAAGGCATTGATATTCAGCTACTGGAGCTGCTGACCTCCAAGCCCTGCCTCTTAAGCCATCCCTGAACAGATTCCTTTGATGTACATGTTTTTTCCTATGAGCACATATCTTGATAAATCGAGCCAGTTTTGTCCATTGGCTTTGGTGTTGAATCAACTCTGCCCTTGAAATCAAAGCAAGTTTTAAACTAAATCCTCCCTTACATAAACCAGGCATGAAACAAAATCAGTTTATAAGCCATCTAACAAGGCTGGCATCTGGAAAACCAATTCCTTCATAAAACTGTCATGGTGATTTGAAAAGCCCTTTTTAC
>NW_015389762.1:45663-46848 GCF_001527695.2 Protobothrops mucrosquamatus | reverse complement strand
GAACATCCACTATTCCCATGATAGAGAAATGACAACACCACCAGGCTCCCTAGAGGGACATAGAATGTTTTGACACTTTCTCAGTAGCCCGCGTATTTCTCCCCTTCTATTCTTTTTTCCTTCTTGAAAGGAAACAAAAGAAGCAGAGTCCTGTGCTTAAAAATGTGCACATAGAGAGGTGGTAAATTTTTGCTAATTGGAAAATATGTACACTGCAAACAAGGAGAAAGACTATTCCTAGATCATGGGTGCCCAAAGAAGAGATAAAATGGGGCAAATGATGACTCATGAAAGATGGCATTGTCACACAGACGCTGTGACACAGTTACGTCAAATCTATTCATGCAAGGTCAAAGTCACACCATTTGAGCAAAGACATCATCACACCTATGTCAATATTTTGGCTTCATTGTGGTTTAGCCCAGTTACTGCTGCACATGGTCATTAGCTGTATTCTATTCAGATAGTGAGCCCAGAAAGACAGAAAAGTAATAAATGGAATGAAGATCCAAAATGGATTAATGGAGAGAAATTGAAAAGTTTTTGCAAATATCAGTTTAGTTCTCTCTGATAATCTGTGTTTCTCCTTGATAATCTGCTGGGTAGGAAAAAAAGACAGACTGGATTAATATACAAGAGTAAGTCCTAAACTGTGATTAAGAACAGTTAGTTGCTCTATTCTCATGACATACTATTTCCCTCAAAAACATTGGATTATGGTTTAAATCAGTGGCATGGTTCATATAATAAGCTGTGACAAGGGCTGGTCCCCAAAAGCACTGAACCACAAAGAGCCCCACCATATTTAGACTGTTTAATCCGCCATGTGAATCCATCCTGGGAAACAGAGCAGTGTGTACATTGGTGTGGTGATGGAATAACCTACCCACCTGGGACCCTCTGATTTTACCCTTTCTGGCACACGGGTTCCAACTGATTACTTCTGAAAAAATGTTGCTTCATTGTCTCAAGTGACTGGCAATCTCTTTTTTTTTTCAATATAAAATTTTATTGTTTTCATCATAAAAAAAAAGAAATACATCACAAATATTACACAATGTTATATCCCATCCCCCCACCCCCCGGACTTCCCAAACCAAACCTAGGCTAATATTCAAATACAAGTAAACAAATATTAATATCTCTAACTCCAAACTCTAAACTTAAACAATCCATCTCCTCCGT
>NW_015389762.1:39271-43471 GCF_001527695.2 Protobothrops mucrosquamatus | reverse complement strand
TCTTTAAACCAATAAATGGCATTGAACCTTAATGCTACATCACTCATTCCAGACCAAATTAGAGTCCCCCAACTGGGGGGGATAAACTGACACAATAGTTGCAAGGATTATATCTAGATAGCATGTGGTGGAACACTTGAAAGCAACATATAAATGTTAAGTCTTATTTTGGATTGGTATGGAGAGCTTTTGCTCCAAATGCAGAATTTTGAAAACACGGAAAGTAATGAGCAGGCTGACAGCTCTCAAACAGCAGGGAAGCCAAGCAAAGTGGTGCCCCATGGATAAAAGAGGTTTTCAGTGCATTTGTCCCATTTTTACTTGTAATGAAATGCATGTGTTTAAGCTACAAAAACAAATGGTTCCTGGGAACTCCGAATACTTCGGTAGGCAGGATAACATTCTTAATTCCAAAATCGAACTCCTTTGTGGCGAGAGAGGGCAATTTAGGAAAAGTTGCCACATCTGGACAACAGCTGATGACAGCATTGAAGAGTTTATCAAAATATAGAATAGAATTCTAGCAGTGGTGGGATTCAAATATGTGAACAACTGGTTCTCTGTGTGGATGCTGCTTCCGGAAGTCCATTCTGGGCCTGGGCAACAAAAAATTAGCTACCGGTTCTGCCGAAGTGATGCGAACCGGCTGAATCCCACCACTGAATTCTAGACAATATTTCTGAATCTTAAATAATAATGTCTCTTTTATGTGACTATGGAAAAAAAAAACTTCCGCCCACTTCTTTACAAAGTTTACCCTCTTCTTTCTCACTCTCTCCTTTCTCTCTGAAAATTCAGTGAACAAAGAAAAATCATGTTCTTCCCTTTTGGAAACAATGAAATGCACTTTTTCAAATATCTCTACATTTAAATCAAGCAGTGCTCGTCATTCCAGGGAGAAAAATCCATATTTTTTTCTCCTGTTTTCAGAAACAATAATAAAGTGTTAAACCGAAAACCTACAATTCTTTGTATTCCTATCTAAATGCCTTCCTCCAGGAAAAAGTGGGTAGACCTTTTCTCACTTTTCTCCACGTGTTTCACCAACAGAGGGGGGAAAAAATGAAAACTGATCCTCTTTCAAATATTATGTTGTCTATGAATAAAAACCAAGATCTCTCAATTTCCATGGGACGATTTTAAGAACTGGCTTGTTAGTGGGCTAACCTCTAGATATTTTTATTTATGTATATGTTTATCAAATTTTAAAACCAACCATCTCCTTTTATAGAGGGAGTCTTGTGGTGTACAAATAAAATATTAAAACATAAAAACAATATATAACATTTTGAAAGGCAAGGATGGATTAAAAATCAATGTTAAAGTTAATTACAAGACAAGGAGACCCTTTTACCATCCTTCAGACCTGTGCCATTACCCCTCTGCAGCCTACATGGCCTACTAAACGCCTCTTGTGAACCGCCAGGTACCCTTTCCAACCTGCATTGCCCATCTGCCATACCCAGTATATCTCTTCCCAACCCACATGGCACCTCTCACACACCACAATGTAACATATCTGAGTTGTACCATGCAAACTCCTTTGCTCCCTCCCCCACCCAGCAGTGGTCACTTACTTTCCTGTTGCAACTTCCTGCTTGCTTCCCTACAGTTATTCTCTCTGCAAGCTTTCCAAAAAGTGAAGTAAATGGGAGGGAGAGACGGAGGGAGGAAGGAAGGAAGGAAGGAAGGAAGGAAGGAAGGAAGGAAGGAAGGAAGGAAGGAAGGAAGGAAGGAAGGAAGGAAGGAAGGAAGGAAGGAAGGATGGATCCAATGGTCCCTGCTAGCTTCCCATAAGGAAACTAAATCGGGAACTGGCAGAAATCAGAAGTTGCTCTGGCCTCCCACTGCTATTTTTCCCACCTGTGGTCATTCTGTTCCTCTGTTTAGGTAACGAATTATCTCTAAATAAATGACCCAATAAGACACAGGTTGTCTAGTTGCATCCAATTTTGAGGAGGGAAAGATGAATGGATAAGCAAACAAACAAATGGTCTGGATCACAAAACAAAATAACCCAAAGCAAAGAAAATCAAGAAATCCCAGCCCTAACAATTTTCCATTATTGCCACACCCATTATTGCCCTTCCGAAAAATAATGCAGTGTGTTCCTCAGCTACCAAAAACTTTCTCACTTTGTGATAGACTGTAATCACAGTTTTACTGAAGTTTATAGAGCTTGGCCCATGAGAGATACTTCCTTTTTGAAGAAAGCCAAGAATGTCAAGGAAATGGGAGGGGGGATGAAGGGGGGGGGGAAACGTCTCAGAAAACAGGTAATTCATCTTGTGAGAGTTTAGATTTTGATAATAACTCCATTTAATTCAGACCTAGCAATTTCCTGTGATCTCAAATACTTTTCTAAAGAGGATATCTGCACTTTGGGCTGATATCCTCTCCTTCAGTTATTGCCCATCACCAATAAAAATTAAAACACACACACAAACGCACATGCCAGTTTCAATCACTTTAAGACTCCCCAGCAATCAAGCTTCATTATTCTGCTTGCCACTTATTATTCCAAGCGCACTGCATGACACAGCTGAGAGCATTTCGTGGTTAGCATAAATCATTCCTGTTGCAGAATTGTAACCATTATACAAGGGGAAAAACTTTCTCTCTCTAGACCACATTCAAGATTATATTATATCTTTTTTTTAATGGAGAAAGTTAGAGCTAATTTTCATTTTCAACAGAGTGAGACAAAATACCAACTGAACTGTGCGTAAAAGGTGGGAGCTCAACCAGGGCTTTTAATACACCCTTAACGTTTTGTCAGAACATGTGTAGGTTTTGCTTCCGTGTTAATTTTATTTCATTTTTACATCACCCCCTGAAGAATTTAGAGCAGTTTTATAGCCTTCCCTAAAGATAGATGGGTCTTTATCAATGCCAAGGCATTGGTTTTCCATGACTAGTTAGAATGATATTGCAATGATGGCTCTGCATGATAATATCACCTGTAGTAGGAGTAATGAGTAAGCTCCATGGCCAAGATTAATAATTTTATTCCCATTCAGTTTCCATTCATTCATTCCTTTCCCTGGTTACATCAGGTCTGGCAGAAGAGGCCAATGATAGCTCTGAGGCCAAAGAAGAAATGTACTTTAAGTAAATGTCTCAGACTGAACCATTCCAAGTTCTCTTTCCTATAAGGATAGGGAAGGGAAAGGCGCAAACACAAGATTTACCATAAATCTATGATAAAAGTAGTTTGAGTAGTCATAACTTTGATGTTCAAGTCTGGTCTACTTTGAAGGGCTGACATGATTGTGCCAGATTATTTGGAACAGACATGACTTGGAGGAAATAATTCCAGTAAAAAATCTTCCCAGGAAAATGCAAAGATTCATTACTTAGCTTTTAATGGGAAAAATGATGCCTCAGCAATTGTGGGAGTTCCTTCTTATCAGAGAAGCAGGAAAGCAGAATGGTATGCAAGCTTGAGATACACCTTCCAACATCTGTTTTTGGCTCCCCAATATCTCTGGGAAGAAGTGTAATGTAAGGATTCTTCTAGGTTCTGACATACATAGAACAACTTGATCTTTTAAACAACTATGTCTATTATTTATTTTTATGCAGCAGAATAGAGAGAAGTGGAGGAAATGAGCATTGTTCAAACAGGCTCCTATATTTACCCAATCCTTGGATTAGAAGAAGGAGATTTCCAGGGAAAGTAAAAAACAAAAATGACTATGCTTGTAGAAGGCCAACTGTAATAAAGAAAAGGTTAGAAAGTACAGGTAGTCCTCATTTAGTGACCATTCACAGTTTGGTGGCAATGAAAAAATAACTTTATGACCAATCCTCACATTTATGGCCCTTGCATATCTGTAAAGCAAAGGAAAGCTGAAGTAAGATCATAAGCCATGGTTTTATTTATAGATCGTTTAGAGACCACTTCATTTAATGACCAAGTTGCCAGACCCAGTTGTGGTCTGCAACAACACATCCCAAACTGAATATGAGAAGCAACTATTATCTTCCCAGATATTCAAAAACATACAGGATCTAGAGAATATCCCCCTCTCCCCATTTCACCATGGAAGTCAGAATAATTTTCCTACAAGCAGATTAACAAAAGCATTTGCTCTCCTCTAAATCCACTGACTGGGCAAAACCCTGGTGACTATGAAGTGCTTCAATCTGCAAATATCTGGAGGGCAACATTGCCTATGGAAATATTGGCAGGCATGC
>NW_015389762.1:3121-36138 GCF_001527695.2 Protobothrops mucrosquamatus | reverse complement strand
CTTCCAGCAAGCGGACCTGACCTAGGGTGGATTTTATATTGGGTTTTAAATATTCGGAAGACGCAACATTAAAATTCGGTTTAATTCGGTTTTAAGGGGGGGATTGTATATATGTTCTGGTTTTAAATATGTTGTGCGCCGCCCTGAGTCCCTGTCGGGAGAAGGGCGGCATATAAATTAAATTAAATAAAATAAATAATAATCAACGCTAAGCATGCATATTATAAGAGTTCAAATATGGCTAGGTAGACAGCTGGCCAACAAAGGCTGTTGCAACAAGTTTATTGCTAAACCTAGATTTGAACTGGGCATTTCCTGAAAGATCAAAGGCATACAAAACAGTGAATTTTCATCTTAATAGATTCTGGCCATTGTTTTGAAGAATTCAGTCATTCGTGCTTCTAAAGTATTACAATTATTGTACCCTGTTGGTGTCTCTGGTCACTGATTTGTTTATTGTGCTTGAAAAAACAAATTTATCAATAAGGCGGAAAGTGAGCAATTACAACAATTATATGGTTAAGATTAGTTAATGATGAATCTATTACTGTTCTAAGCCTCTTTAACATTGATACTTTAATGAATTAAATCCAGCTACTCCAAAATTAAAAGTAAGAAGAATGACATGCAGAGGTTTTTTTTTCTTTATTTATAGGCACTGTAGCTTTTACATGATCAATAGATTTTCTATTGAAGACTATTATGTCATTATTAATCCTGTTCCACATTGATAAACCTTTATGCTTTCTAGCATGAGGTTTTAATACCCTTCTTGGTATAAAATTGTCAAAAACCTAACGAAAGCAAATTGTTTCCACCTTTGGCTCCAGGAAATTAATAATCTTACAGCACAACTCTATTCATATTTTCTCAGAAGTACATTTACATGTTCATTTTTTATTTTCTTCCTCTCCTTTTCATCTCTTATTTGTTTTTCTTTTAACTCTGTAATGTGTTTAGTTTTGTATTTGTTTTTCAATAAAAAAAACAAAAGTTAAAAGAGGCAAAAACCTTAACATCTTGGGTAAATGTGCACGTTAAACATTATTTATTGGTTCTGCTAGAACTATCAATCTGAAGCTCAATAAAACACAGAGTACCATTAACCTGTTCTTAACAGGCAACACAATACATCTTCTGTGATTGCTATATAACCTGCACACCTTTAACTAACTCGGGCTGCAATCCTAAATAGTCCTTTTCTGGGACTCAAAGCACTTCTTCATCACATCAGCTCCACTCCCTTGGGGGGTGACACCTATAGGAAGGGGATCAGCTCAGGCTGAAGCCCTGGAACTATCACCATTGTCAAGCAGTGAGTCAAGCAGGCCAAGGGATTGAGTTAGAAGATGAACGTTGGGTAGCAGCTGCCACTATATTTGAAGGGACCGCTTTCACTCATTGTTGACAATGAATATCCCTCAGCTTTTAGTAATAGTAATAAAGTTGGAAGGGACCTTGGAGGTCATCGAATCCAACCCCCTGCTCAGGCAGGAAACCCTATACCATTTCGGACAAATGGCTGTCCAGTCTCTTCTTAAAAATTTCCAGTGTTGGAGCATTCACCGCTTCTGGAGGCAGGTTGTTCCACTGGTTAATTGTTCTCACTGTCAGGAAGTTTCTCCTTAGTTCTAGGTTGCTTCTCTCCTCGATTAGTTTTCTCAAGATTCTTGTGAAAGTTACAAGTGGGAATAACATAACTGGCCGATTATACTATTCTTCTTTTTCTCTTATCTTTTTCTGTCTCCAGTTCAATTGGTTTGGCTAGAACATTCTAGGAGGACTCACTTATGCCCAGGAGAAGGGAGGATCCTTGCTAAAAAAAAACAAAACAACAACAACCATATGCCCAGCTGTAGCGCCACCCAAACTAAAGGTTCTGATGTCAGGCTAAGACGGTAGGGCAGACATGTAGGGGGGAACAAAAGGTTTGCCAAGTGGCATATCACTTTTTGAACAATTTGTGGTTCATAAAACCCATATGTTTAGAGCCTAAAATGCTCTAATTATTTCACTCAAGCAACATTTGTCAGTATGCATATTCCTATATATGTGTAGATTACAACTCCTAGAATACTCTACTGTGGCTATGTAGATTGGGGAATTCTGGGGACTGAAGTCCACATATCTGAAGGGACTCAACATTGCAGCAGATTTTATTTATTTAATAAATGTATATGCCCACTTATCTCATATACATGACTCTGTGGGGCTAACAAAAAAATTATTCTAAGGTTCTATCCATCTATGTCAGGCATGTCAAACTGCCAGCCTGCGTGCCAGATGCGTCAGGCCGAAACCGTGCCCACCCTTTCCAGCAATGGGGAAAAAGTCACGATACGTCGCACGTCACGTGACATCGCGAGTTTGACATGCCTGATCTATGTAGTCACTAGAAATCGTAGATGACTTGATGACCCATAATCAATCATCCTAAGGTTAATAACTGCGCCAACTCCTTATTTCCTGGTCAAAATGCACCATCCATTTTGTAATTCTGGGCTTCTTTCTGATCACACTTTCCAACCAGAATATTGGTGCTACTGCTGGTTATTATTTCACTGCTTATGTGTGCCCTGAATCCAACTTACAGGCATTCCAGGCTATAGCAACAACACTCACTCTTTCATTTTCAAATAGTTTCCATAGCCATAGACCCCTGAGCTTCTTCCTATTCTGCAATTGCCAAATCTATCATTGAAATAATCATCCAATTCAGTTGAACATAAGCTCACTGCCTTTACACTAAAGCAATCCCATGTGTCCTACGACATGCTTTCTTGCTGCACCACCAAAATGCAATAAAAGAAGCATCCCAGCAAATGAAAGATTCATGCATATTTCCCATGATTTCGCTATTCAGCCCTCCTCATATAAGTTTGAGTTATTCATGATCAGTAGCACCAATAATTTGCAAGGTGAAAAGATGGTGAGCCTAATGCAGATACAAGAAGCACACATAGGTTTTCCATTTCCTCCAGTTGCCTCTTGAGCCTCCCATGAATACAAATACACAATCATTTTGGTGACTTGTTATTGGGGAAAACAATGGTCTGCATAGAAATACATGGGCCACCTTTGTGTTCTGCCATTTTGTCTCCAAATATTAGAATAGAGTTGAACTATTCTGGTTGGGAGGCACACTTGCTCCTTCCAACCTCATTTTTGTGCTTTGAGGGCATGTAGAGTGTATGCAGATAATGTGAGACATTACTGAGAGAGATTCTGGCACAAATCACAATTCAGTGGCATAAATCTTAGGGATTACCAGGGATTAGCAGGGCTGCAAAAATCAAATTGGGCTGCTGATAATATACAAGTTACCCACCACTGTAGAAGTTTCCACAAAAGAAAAAAAGAAGTGATTTTTTTTTTACCTAGTGCAAGAGAAAACTATGGCTATTCTAATAATAAATAAATTGATTGGGATTAAGATTGCCTTGATAAGAACTAAAACAGTTTTTCCTTTTTTGTGTGTTTGCAATCCAGATATGGTGGACATCAACACTTACGTGAGTTGAAAATTATGAGAATTGAAATTCAGGCTACTGAAGGTATCACTTCAAGCTAAGGAAACTGATGCATTGTAGTAATACTCTCATGAAATATACAGGGAAAAAATAAAGGTCTGAATTTTGCTCTGTATTCCAGTAAACATGTTGACCTTGGGAAAAGTCACTTAGCCCATGTTTGCCTGGAATTCATTCTATTTGTAAACTCAGTTGAAAGAAGCAAAGATCAGCTGCTGTTTTCTCTCTCTCTCTCTCTCTCTCTCTCTCTCTCTCTCTCTCTCTCTCTCTCTCTCTCTCTGTGTGTGTGTGTGTGTGTGTGTGTGTGTGTGTGTGTGTGTGTACACATACACATGGGCTTTAATAATTTGTATCTATGGCAAGATGGGATCCTACCCAAATTTCAGACAGATATAAAAGTTTGCTGTAAGCAAATGCCAGGAGGAAATGCATGGCATGCATGCAAACAGCAAACAAAAACTGTTTGTGAGAACCACTTAAAAGCCACAGAATTAATTGCAAAAAAAGGATCATTCATGCAATTTCTAAAGTGCCATGGACACAGGCCAACACATTTGTGAATTGCAATCTCTAAATTACTGTTCACTACTAGAATTCTTTGTTGAAATATGCATGTGAGAGCTCAAAGATAGTTAACTGAATGGCAGGGAGGTAATTTCTAAAAAGAGAAGTTGCATGAGGTAAAATTTTCATGCTCACCTTTTCGAACATATTCCTTTGTCACAAAGTCAGACATGCCTTGCTTTCCCAATGCAGTACCTAAATGTTACTTCAAGAACAGGCAGAATAATCTGTTACAATCAGAGAAACACTTTCTGGGCATCTGTATGTTGAGATATAGGCATTCCAAATCCATTTGTCTTTTTTTGCAACAGCATTTTGCTTGTGCAATGGAAAACCCAAAGAGAAATTAATCTATAGAGACAACACCAATTACAAAACTCTTTTGTGGGCATAATACAACTGGTTAAAAATTCCTATAACCGATAATTACTTCAACATGGGCAGCATATACACTATGGAATTTTGGATTACATATTGACATTTCATACATCGGCCATTAAATTGAGACTTATTTAAATCCAGATTAAACTGAAATTTGGGGGTTCCCAGACCTGGTAGCTTCACTTCCAACTAGATTCTAAGAAGATTTGCTGCTAGGGATTCTGAGAGTTGAAGTCAAACTGTTCTGGAAATACTTAGATTGCAGAAAATCACTCCAGAGCAGCGATATTCAAAATGTGTTCCTCAGAACCCCAGGATTCCATGAAGGATTGAACATGACCATTTCTGTATACATAATATGAAATGTATTATTACAGGGTTGCAATACAACAAACATTAATTGTAACGTTTTGTTTAAATAAAATCTATTTGAACAAAATTTAAAATTTATTCCATGGAATATTTGTTCAGATTGAGTAGCATTCTTTGGGTATCTCAAGTTTGAAGATCACTGGATCTGGCTGTTTGACCAATGTGATATCCTGAGTCTCAAAGGCCTTTTTTGCTGTCTCACTTTTTTGCCACGTTGGTAAAAAATCAGTGGCACTGATTTCCTGCCATTTAGAGGCAGGAAACACTTAAGCATCCTTGACATTGAACTGATTTAGAATCAATCACTTGAAATTTTTCATTCTCTTCAAGAGTTAGAATAACCACACTTTGGAAGTGCTGAAACACATACCAATTGAAGGATTGAAAAAGAAGGCCTATAAATACACATTTTGTATGTTTGTATAGAGTTATTTTCCTCAGCTTTTTTCTCCTTTTATAAAATTATTTATTCTTCTTCTTGTTCTTTGTGTTCTGTATTTAATTTTATCTATCTATCTATCTATCTATCTATCTATCTATCTATCTATCTATCTATCTATCTATCTATCTATCTATCTATCTATCTATCTATCTATCTATCTACCTACCTACCTCTCCACCTATCTACCTATCTATTTATCACAGCCTGGATTGACTACAGAAAATCTTATCGCTCAATGTCACACATATGAACTGTGAATGCTTTATGTTATACAAGTCAACAGGACACTACAGAACTTCCTCGGGAATTCAATGGGACAGTCGAAGACAATGCTGGACACTTAAGACAACTCACACAAGTGGTCATCAAATGATGCCCTATCCCCGATACTGTTCTGCATAGGCGTGAACCGCCTCAGCCAAATAATCACAAGATTTGGACATGGTCACAAGAGTAAAATCACTATCAGTCACCTTCTCTACCTGGAGGGCATCAAGTTGTATGCTAAGAATGCATAAGACATCAACTTGCAGATCAACATGACTCTCAGAAGGTGGCAGCACCTGTCTGGCTTTCTCTGGGTTTGGAAGCTAGGATTTGGCTTGCCTAGTACTTGGATAGGAGAACTGCAAATCATATCTTCTATGCTGCCACCAAGAAAACTACATAGACATGATTATGAAATCACCAGAAATGAAAAGTGAGAGGACACTCAGTGGAGGGCCCTGCCATTCCTCCTTTGCACATCCCTTTGCCATTATGCCCCCCTCCCACACATAAACTTACAGTCCATCTATGCTCCTTGAAAAGCTTCCCTGTAGTTTTCATGATCCAAAGACAACTATATTCACATATGTCTTCTCCAGTTTCCTGGGTGTCCCTTCAGGGGTAAAGCACGCAACTACCTCTCCTCTCTCCATGCCCCAATTCCTCCATCCCATTCCCTGCTTTATAACCGTCTTTCCCTTCCTGATCTGTTGAGAGGGCTATATCCTTTGCTAAAATTAGTTTTCAAATAATATTTGAGCACTCAGTTTTCTATTTCCAAGTTTTCGAAACCTCACTGCTGTTATGACTGCAGAAAAAGAAAGCAGGTGCAGTTCTAATGGGAAATGCATTTTGTTATAGAAAAGGGTGAAGGCTGCTTGAGAAGTCAAAGAAATAAAATGACCCTCAGATATATTAAACATGCCTGTCTGCCTGTCTCCTGTGTATAATCCTGTTTCAAAATCAGAAGGAAAATGGCTGTGTGGAAGTATGTCCATGTTGAACTGGTTAGCCAGGCTGATCCCACTGCCTCTATTACTGACAACTCTCTCTGACCCCCACCCCCTTGGGTTGCAGGGTCCTGGCATTCAGCCCCCAAATCCAGCTTAATGGCACAACTGAGGACTCTCCCCAAGGAAACAAGGCAAGCCAGAAGAGATCCTTCATGAGCAGCAAGCAATGGTAAAAAAAACAGTTTACTTCTCTTTTGCCTTCTCCTCTGCATGAATTCTGGAATTCTATCATCTTCATTGGGTCATCTTTCAAAGGCTTCTCATCCTGTCCTCTGCAACAGAAGCTGTCCTTTACTGGAGTATTTTAAGATCTTCCTCAAAGTAGCCAGTGAAGTGGCTTTCAAGGTGATTTCATTATCCACCAGAGAACAACTGAGCAAAGCTTCAACACATTAGCAGAAAACAGAGCTTCATTTTCAAGTTTTCTTGATTTGGGCGCACTGATGAAACTCTTAGAGAACTGAAGAAATCGGATCTAGGACAACTCAACACTGTGGAGGTGGTGGCAACGAATTGTCTACAGGAGATTCAACAGCCCATGTTTCCCAGAGGCACAAAAGCAGAAGAGATGTGGTGTTTGTGAGTAGAAAAAAATGCATTTCAAAGGCTACAACTGCAAATTCAGTTCAAAGTTGCCTGGAATTTTGGTGATTTATTTTATTGCTTCTCAGGTTCGTCTTCCCTTATTTCTCTAACAGCTTTTATATGAGGGAAGAGAAAGAAATTATTTCACATGTGGTCCAGGGGAATCTGCTGATCCCAGCACATTCTGAATGTGGTGAAACACACGAGATGCACAAAAATTAGTATGAACCTACCGCATTTCCCTTCTTGGGACTATTTGCATTGATGACATCTCTAGCTTTTTCAGCACACACAGTGGGGAAAAAAATAGACATCCAAGCCAGAACACACAGTTAGTACAGAACTATTTCAAGCAGATCTCACTGCTTTCCTTCCAGTAGTAGTTTGTCACTTCGAGAAATTTCCGTTATAAAGCAGATCTTGATTCCCCAAATTTCTGTCTGTACCCCCAAGCATAAGAACCCATTGGGGTTCGGAGGCAAGGGAACAAGTATCACATGTGTCACAATGCAAACTCTACCTCTTATGCACTTGTGTGTGATGAAAGGATAGAACTTGTTTCATGATGTGATGTCACGTCGGCTTCATTAGGCTAGCAGATACTCACAGTGCTATGTAGGAACTGTTCTAATTCATACTCCATTCTTCTGCCATGCTAGGTGAGCTTGGGATGATGGAAGCAAACTAAATCTGAGTGTGAGATGTCGGGTGATGTAGAGATTTGTATGAAGCCTAGGTTTAAATCTCAACTTGCTTATTATTCAACCTTGTTTGTTTCACATGGCTATTGTGGAGATGGTACAACATTGTAAATAGGAGTGGTGTGTGTGGGCAAATGTGTAGGAATGTGTTGGGAAAAAGTCAAGCTAAATTAAATGAAGGACTTAATAACAAGATATGCAAGAAACACATGTGGACATTATTCAAGTTGGCTAACATTATTTTGGTAGTGTAAAATAGGTTTCCAATTAACAAAAATAGGCTTCACAAAAAATTTAGCACATCCATATAGAAGACAAACGGGTTCAGGTTTTTACTTCATAAATGTGGAAAGGTTGTTTCTCTATTCAGAATAGTTAGGTGTGCATAGGATTACAATTCACAACTAAGATGAATATTTCCACATATATTTGATGATCCAAAGCACTATGACACTCAAATCCAATTATTTGGAACAATGAATCTGCATGAATTATTGCTCACATCCTACTTTGTAATGAACATTTTGAGGTTCAACCTACTGTGAGAACATAAAACATAATATTTTAGGATCTTGTGTGCACTCAACCAACATATTAAGCTACAATGTGGTTTCTTTGCTTAGACATGACAGGCTATGTGAACATAATAATGGTATTTGGTGGTGGAGGTCAGTATTTTGCATTCTGTAAATTCATCTGCTGTTTTTACCCTTTAGTCCAGCAGAGGTAGACATGCCTTCCCAAGCTAATTTTCACTTAGCTTCTTTTAGCCTCATTACTTCCTACAAAGTCCCTGCCTCTCCTTATTTTTTTATAAAACTTGATTTTTACTTAACAGAGCTGCCAAAAAGAGTAAGGTTTCTTTTCAAACCAGCTGGGCAGAATGCCACATTCAATCCTAAAGCATCAGCTATCCCTGGGACAGATAATTGGAAGGCGACTGCACGCTTACATTTGGACAATGTTTTCTTTGAATGAGTGATTAAAATCTATTGTCAATTATTGTATTGATGTTTTGGGATTTGAAACCATAGTTTACCATTTATGTAGAAGTCTGTATAATTCGCTTCAGTGTCCATAAAAAAGATTTAGTTCCTCCTCTCAAATTGTTTAATGGCGTCTCCTGTGATATCATAGCTCCTCATTTGCACACACATTTATGGTATAAAATATAAGCCATCCTGCAGCAGCAAGAGATTCATTAACTTATGTTGTCAACAATAGTATTAAGAAAGGGATGAGGACTATACGTTATTTTCTCCATTCTAAATCAGGTTAAGTAAGGACAATGGATTAGACTGCAAATATAGTGGATCACCTGGTTAGCTGCTGCAAGATCACACACACTGAGTACAAACAATGGCATGACAAAGTAACAACAATGGTGCATTGGAAGATCTGCAAGAAATACCATTTGCCTGCAAGCGAGAACTGGTGGGACCACAAAATAGCCAAAGTAATAGAAAATGAAGAAGCTAAAATGCTCTGGAACTTTCGAATTCAAAGAGACAAGCACCTGCCATATAACAATGCAGGGTTAACAATTATTTTTAATTATTTTTTTAAAAAACCAGAAAAAATTGCAGTCCAATCTCTTTTGTTTGGCTTTTTCCCCCCAGAGCTCTTCCTCTACCAAATGAGTCTGCAGGCAGACTGCCCAACTGCCAGTAAAGAATGGCAGTTGGATAGTCTCATAAAGGGACTGAACCTACCTAGAAGTTCATTTTATTTCGCACCACATGGCAAATTAGCTTTCTTGCTAATTAAGATTAAGTTTTATATGTGCTAATTGCCCTAGGTGCACTTTAAACTGCACTTTAAATCTTTAATTAAATGAAGGTAATATTCATAAATCATGCCATGGGAAACTTCCCCCCCAAAATAGTGCTTTGACTTTCATTATGTTTACCAATGTATAAGAAAAGATATAAAAACAGCTTTAAAGCAAAGGATGTTGTGGCAAATTCTTGTTACTTAGAACAAGCTTCTCTAACCGGAATCCTCCACTTATGTCAGAAGAGCAATTCACCAACACTTCAATTTAACATGGTCAAAATGCCAGCTGTCAACTCCGTCACCTTTTGAAATTGTCAGAAATTATCATCTGATAAGATCAATTCAATATCTCCAATTAATCCTACAAAAATGTAGGCCAAATAGTCATAGGCAAGCCAAAATCTTCTATCACTCTCTTCTTCTCAATGCCAGATAATGATTTACAGGAAGATTTAGTAGAACATTTAATTTTTAAGCATTTGTCCATTACGATTATTTGATAGGTGCCATTATAAATACACCAAGAAATCAGTTTCGAACAAATCTCTGCATAAGTTCTATTGCATTTTTGTGGTTCCCTGGAAGTCATGGCATTTCAATAAAAAAACTCCTCTTATCTTGCAGAAGAACTACATTAAAAAACAAACACATTTGGTTTTTCAAAGCATGCACATTTAAAATCAGACTCATCCAAGGACGTGTATCCAACTTATTGTGCACTATACCTCATCATGCTCATTTTGTCTTAAAAGGCAACTTCATGTCAGGTAATTATATCTAATAGTCCACAGCTAGCTCCTGCTACTCAACCTGTATAGCATCACAAAATAAACTCTTACTATGCTTTGGCAAGTTTGGCTCTAGCAGTGGTTGAGTGCCATCTAGAGAAGGAAAGGTGAACTAATCCATGCTAAAGAACAACACAAAGCCAACACTTGAGAATGGAATGCTAGAAAAACAGAACAGAGCTACAATATAGAGCTGCAACAGTGAAACTGATTGAATTTCTTATATGTTAAAAAGAATTCAATGGTTAACTATATATCAAAGCTTTGGAATTTGTTTATCAGGAATTATGGTTATATCCAGGGTGGAGGCAGCTGAAAGAAACATGTTGAGGAATTGGAATGTGGTATTGTTCCAAGATGTCAAGGAATGGTTGTCAAAAATGGGTGATCTAGCTCTTTTGGAAAAGGTAGTACGTTTCTACAAGTCAAACAATGCAGCAATGTGATACTGTGACAGACATGTTGATATTTTACAATCACATTTTATTTTAGTTTAGTCATTAATAAACCAGTGAAAATTGGTAAATGACCAATAGTCTGAAAGGTCTTTTTTTTTCAGAGATATTTCATTACCAGATTCTTCAATACCTTCGAAAATGACAAAAATTCTAATGTACTGCCTTCAAATTGAGATACAGCCAGAGATGTGCTCATTTTGAAAATAGCCCGTGTTGAACTAGAGCAGGGGTAGGCAACCTTGGCTCTTTTATGACTCGTGGACTTCAACTCCCAGAATTCCTGAGCCAGCATGGGAGTTGAAGTCCACGAGTCATAAAAGAGCCAAGGTTGCCTACCCCTGAACTAGAGAACAGTCAAACATCAGCATAGGTTTGTTTCATGACATTTTCTATGATCATTTTTCTGTTATAAAATACCGTATTTTATAAAATTTCAATTCCACTGTGTCATGGGTCTCCGATTTTGGATCCTTTATGTAAGTTAGCCATTTGAGGTACCTTGGTTCAAACATTATTGCCTTATGATGCACCACTTTGGCCAGTTAATGGTTACAGAAATAAGAGTTTTAGTAATATATAGATAAAGTATGAAGTAGTTTTTTTCTTTCTTTTCTTTTTTTAGTTTGTATTTTTAGCTTGTTTGGGATTGTCTCTTTTCTAATTTTTAAAATTAGCTTTAGACTGTTGTTGTGTATGCATAAAACAAATAAATGAAAATCAGTGGAAGAAAAGAAATTTTACTTACTTTAAAAATAAACATTTTTCAGAGGTGCAAATAATTTGTTAGACTGGAATTTATAGGGTATTGTTTTTGTAATGACCTATTTACCCCAGTGAGCAGAAAATCAATTTTAGGTAAGATTATTTGGGCATGGAAATTTATATTCTAGTTTATAAGACATGAAGACTGTTTCAAGTATCATGCACACCAATAAGAAACATAGATTAAAAACCAGGGACAACAGCAATTCTCATAGCATCACAACTTATTCCATGCTAATGTTTTTGATCTAAAATGAAATGTTAACAAAAGAAACCAGAAAAGTAATCCCAGGCAGTCCAAAGTTTATTTCTCATAGGTGAGAAACAAAAGTATGTACGGTATTGATTTTATATAATCTTTATATGTAGTAGTGCCTTCAGCTCAGGTTGAATATTGGCAGCAGCAAGGTTTGCTCATTCTTACACTATGTCCTTCTTAGCCTTCATTCTCTTTGTGGAAATCTCTTTGCACCAGATCTTCCTTCCCCCCCCCAAAAAAAAGGCAATCCCCCACCAAAAGATGACAGATAGAGCAGTATTGCAATGTCCATAGGAATAACACTTTTTTAAAAAACAAATAATCCCACATTAAAAAGTAATTCAAAAACAATCACAACAAACTGGATTGTATACTAATCTTAAAATGTTTTGAAATGGAACGAGGCAACAGGGAAGTCAGAAGGCAAGTCTAGAAATCTACAAACAGGAGCAATTTTGCATCCTCCAGAATTTTCAGTATAAAGTTAATAGCAGTGTATCTCTTCAATTCAGCAGCAATGAAGAAAAAACTTGGATCTGACAGATCTGATTTAGAATACACAGCTTCCCCTATTTCTATCAGCCTAGGTCTAATTGCCGTGGAAGGTAAAGCATATCATCCCTGCAGGCTAATGGTGCTTTGAGGCAATATATTTCATTAAAGCTAACCAATACAAAAAAGGCCATAAATGAAGATTTTATTGGATTTCTGAAAAGTGGAAAACTAACATGAAAGTGTCAGATCACAGATGTCCTTCCTGTCCCTGAAAAGAGTTAATTACAGAGTGCTCATCTACTCAGCTTAGTCATGCATCTTTTAACATGCCATATTTAGATATTTTAAAAATATTTCGGCCAGAATCCAAGGTTTGCGCTGAAGCATTACAAGAATGCGGAGAGGCAATTGCTGCTGGTGGTCTTCCACAGGCATATCCCCTGATCCAACATTGCAGGACCAAGAGATTGAAAAACCTATCCCTTATACATGGATCACTCCATCTCAGTATTAGGGAATATTAACATAAACTCTAGTTTTGCAAGATAGATATGGATGCCCGTCCTGTGTACAATAAAGATACCCACATACGTCATCTATAAAATCAGTATATTGTATATTAAACTGTACTGTGAATCTAATGCCCAATCTCTAGCAAGGTGAATAGGAATCTTATAATTGACTTTAGCAGAGCCAAGATCCTGCAGGCCCCAGTATCTGCAAAACAAGAAAGGCTCTTTGAAAAAGTGAGAATTATTAACCTCAAAATATTTTTGTTTTAAATGTTCCTAAGGACAGTAAAATTGACCAGCTTTGATCCTGAATATAAAGGGAGGAAAACAACTGGCCTGTTTTTCTGCAACTGACGAATAAAGAAATGGAACTTGGTGAGTGAACAGATATTTGAGAATTATGCAAATATGTGTATGGAATGATCAATTCACAATTTTCAAAATATGAATGAGAAATCAGCTTCACTTGGATCCCCCTGCCCCACCCCAACATGCACAGATTTAGCAAAGTTGCAGCAAATAGGTTATAGCAGTTTTTAATGCAAGGGTCAGACATTTATGAGTGGAAAAAAGGCAGCTTTCCACAGCTTAGCAGCTGCAGTGTTACTATTCAAAAAAGCAGAACTTCTGTAGCACACAAGGTGGTGTGGATTGTGGTGGCCTTTTTCTATGTACAGTCCTTTGATTTGTATGCTGAAGCCTTTACAACAGATCAGACCTTGGGTGCATAGCCTGTAGCATTCTCAAAGCTAGCAATAGGGGGTTCTTATTTAACTGGTTACCTTGGACAAGACTCTTGGCATAACCTGACCCACATCCCACATGGGACACACAAAGGAAGTCAAGGCAAAGAAAATGCAGAATTATTTCATTTCTGAATCTTAACATTTAATATTTCATTTCCTTTTCAGGGAATGTCTAAGAATTGACATTAAAGATTTATTCTATGATTATTTCCTAAGAAACAAAAAGGAAAAAAATCCAGGAAGACTCTGAATGAGTTTGTGTATAGTGTTCCTTGTTTTCTTTTTTCCTTTCCTTTTTGTTTAAATAGCAATGGTGCTTTATTAGGCCAAGGAGATTGTTGTAAAACCGTCAGCATGTATTTGGCTTTAAATCTAAGGTCAACTTTTACTATTGTTTGTCACAAGGCCTACATGATATACTTCAAAGAAGGAACAGTCTTATGGAAAATACTGTAGCCGCCAGAAAACAAAGGGCTATACGCTTAGGTAAATATCTGTTCCTGTGTTAATAAGTACTCTATGGACACAATCCATACATAATAGGATTGTGAATTCAAGGCATTCAACAGAATTAAATATTGTTTTTTTAAAAAACACTACAAAAAATTTGGAATACGCTTTGTAATACTCAGCAGTTTCAGATTCAAAAATGGAAGTGCTGCTTCCTAAAACTGAATAGCACAGAAGGGCTTAGTTACCAAAAGCAAAAGCAGTTATAGCAATCAAAAAGTTATGCTGAAGAACACAAAAATGCAAAACGAAATGTAAAAACTCACAGCCATGGGCATATAAACCAACTGGCTGACAGTTAACTTTGGATCATACTTCTCAACTAAACAAGATCTTCATAAGGCATACACGCTACCACAAGACCTCTCCAGACCAAGCAACTGCTTTGCCTTCGAAACCTTTTCAACTGTCTTGAGTGTCGAATGCAGAGAGTCAAGCCAATTAACGGCAAGGGACAGCAGCTAATGATTTGCAATACACAGATGAATTCCCTCTTAACAAAGCCCAAGGCCTCCAATGACTGAAGAGTTTGTTCCCTTCAATCTCCTCCTCATCTCTTGTTGACCTTCAAGTAGGAAATTCAGATCCAGGCCGTCTTCCTTCTTTGCTCTCAGGCACGATTCTGGGACAAATCTAGAAACTGACAGTCTCTCTCTCTTTCTCTCTCTCTTTCTTTATCTCTTGCCAACCCCATTCGTTACTTTTGTTTTTGAATGACGATTTCTCCTCCTGGATGAATGGCTGTCACTGTTGCTTGAGTGTTTGGGTGGACTGTCTTCCATTCCTAACAAGCAATTTGCACATACACAAAAGCACACAAGAGATAATCACTTAATTTATTGTTTGGTTTGTTTTTTCAGTCAAGAGAAATTCTGGATTATGAATGCATATTGAAAGTTTAGTTGAGACCAACATGCCATCTAGTGGTTAAGCTGCCCCCTAACTAATTTTACAAGCCATTAAGTGACCTGATTATTGTGGAATACTCATGTGGCTTTCAGGCAACTCCATGAAAGATCTGCTAGGCCAAGCTCCTGCTGGACAGATGTACTTTATGGTAATTTTATATATTATGAAATTTTATATAGTTTTAAATATAGTACTCTACATAAATGTTAATTATTGTCACATTTTTGTAATGTGTATGAAATAGTATTAAGCTAGATATATTTTGCTCCTTTGGAACTTAACTCACAATTCTAGACAGGTTTTTTATAGATATATTTTAAATATGATGTTAAGAATAAATGAGTTCTATCACATATACAGGAGAGTATCTTTGGAAAGAAGCCATTGGCATCCTTCAACTATCCAGAAAGACTGAAGCAAAAGGTGAATTCCTTCCCTGCTGCTGTTAATGTAGGTATGGAAAATGCTTGAGTGCTATGAAGTTGAGAAACTACTTTAATCATTCAAAGAAGATTCTTTTTTCTCAAGAGTTTTTCACATCCTGTTTTGGTGCGAAAGTCTACTACTGAATACGGATCCTTCCACCTATTGAACACGGGGCTACAGCAACTATTTAAATTATTAAGTATATTTGTTGCACCTTAGTTTATTATTGCATAAAAAGTTAGTGAGTTACAAGCTACCTCAATAACTAAAGGCTGTGGAGTAAGGTTTCCGTGCATATGGTAGGACTGATTGACCAGGAGCCACAAATATTTACATTAGCCTTTTACAATTCCTCAAAATCTTCTGGAATAGACTGCTCAGGATAGTCAAGAATTTCTCAATAGATAAAATAATGCATAGTTAGATAAAATCCCTTTAATTCTTGAGATAATTACAACAGATCTTAAGAATAATATAAAGATCATCAGGCAGCAAAGAGTATGAAAGTAGATTCACAAATGATTCCTGAAAATTTTAATTAAATGGAATTTGGTGTTATTGATACAACGAATAAATATACTAGAGCAAGTGACAGTACCTCTAGTGGTTTTAGGATTATGCCAGGAAGCATCCGGGATGTACAAACTATCCTCACTTTCCGACAATGTCTGTTACGATAAATATAATAAGATATGTTTGAGAATACTTGTAGCAAAGAAACACTATTAGTTTAATAACTGAGATAACTAAGTTAAATTTTTTAATTTCTTCTTCAATTATACAAATTTAATCAATAAGTGAGAAAGGAACCCTTGCTCTCGTCTGTTACTGTATGCAGATGTAGGAAATAAGCAGGCTGAGCCCGAGGGAGGGATCAAACACGTCATCAGTCATGAGTCCCTGCATGCCCACATGAGATCTAAGTCCAGCCCACCTTGAAAGCCTTCTCTATTCTCACTCATTTCCCTTGACCGTTAGTAGCTCAGATTCATGTAGACAGCTTAGGCTTGCAATAAATCTTTATACTCATTTGAACTGCCTGAATCTCCTCTTGACAGCAATCCTGTTCAACATCATCTTTTGCCCTTCTGTTCAAATACAGATCACTGATAATTTCCTCTCCAACTCTACTCTGCACGAAAAAGTACGTGGAATGCAGAAAAAGACAACCAGGAACAGATTTAGGCCTAAGAATTTTGCCTCAGTCATAGAAGAGACCTCAGAAATGGTGAATCTGCATCTTTGCACATCAACCAAATTACCATTTCCCTCCGTTTTTGTAGCGCTTGGAATCAAAAGCCTTCAGGAAGTTAAAAGCAGAGAATGGCATTTAATAAAAGTATAATCTAGTCTCCCTTCCCCAAATAGTAATAAAAATAAATTAAATTTAGACACAAATTATGTCTCTATATGAAAGTTCACCTAAATGTCAACAGGTTATGGCTAACATATTTTAACATGTTTATCCAGAGGGCAACAGTCTATAATGCAAGAAATCTCTTGAGCCAAGTTCAGCATTTCCATAGACATTACCTTTTCTCGTCCATAATGGTCGGCAAACCACACCATCCCATACAAACACAGAAAAGTAGTAACTGCCTATAATAGAAGAAAAAGAAGATGTCCTTGAGTTGCTCTTTTAATACTTATTTTTAAAGGGGATTTATGCCCAATCTCTCATGGTATGACATGACTTGTCAAAAGAGACAATAATGACAGTATTAAAACTGGAGGTCTTTTTTTACAGCAGTCAAAAGTGCTGCTAATATTGCAACCCCAGTTTTTTTAAAGTAATGTGCACTTTTCCTTGTCTGTCCTGGCTTTTACTAGGCAATAAGGCTTCTTATGTATATGTAGACCTATGTTTGAATCTAAGGTCACTTAAAACACTAAAACAAATACAGGACACTGTAGTGCAACCCTTTATACTAACTTCAATATTTTCAGATGATTTATGAGCACTGATTTTTGTTCTTTGTGCCATGCAAATACATTTGGACAGCTGGCTTTCTAAATAAATTAATCAAAATCAACAATTAGAACAGATTCAAGAGACTATCAGACTAGCCCCAACTTTGTATGGCTATGTATTAAGGATGAAGAGTGGGCACTGCTAAAATGAAGAATACTACAGGGAGCCTTCACAAGGACAAGAATATGACAGAAGCTTTGTATACAACTGTCTATGGAGATTCTCAGTCATCTAGGTCATGGTTATCCCAGAGGTGCTTTTTCAGGAGGCAACTGGACTTTCTTGATTATTATTATTTTTTGAAGAAGTTTCGCTTCTCATCCAAGAAGCTTCTTCAGCTCTGAAGAAACTGAAGAAGCTTCTTGGGTGAGAAGCGAAATGTCTTCAAAAACAAACGAACAAGAAAGTCCAGTTGCCTCTTGAAAAGGCACCTTTGGTACATTTCTATACAAGTGCATCACTATGCAGATATTCAAGAAGAAAAGCAGCAGATTGTGAGATTTGTACTAGAAACTAGAAGGAAAGATCTTATTTCCAGTGAAAGAAATCTCATTCTGATCTCCTGCTGGCTTTTGGTGCCAAATTTTGGAATGATGCTATGAATGCCCTCTTAAAATGGCTACCAGGATAGAATTAGTTTACCATGAGGAAACAATCTTTACAAAGCACAGATTTATCAGACTTCGGTAGTACCAATTTCTATGACTCCTGCTTATGTTATCTTAAAGAAATAAAATTATGAATAGGGCTATGATTAAGTTTTTATTAATTGTGTTGATCATGACTTTGATCCAAATAATTGATCGCCCCTTTCATTGTAAAAGTTTGCATTTTGGTCTGAAGACTGTTGCATTTTTAATTTTTATTCTTATTTATTGTTTTTTCCAAGTAGTAAGCCACTGAGAGTCTGCTTTGTGTTAGGCTGTAAACATGATATATAAATATTGAAGAAATAAAGAAAATCTTTGTATACATAAATTTCTAGAGCAGATATAAGCAGGTTTTTGCATTCTGGCTGTTTTGGACTCTCACAATTCCTATCCTGAACAAAGTTGAATTATAAAATATCTGCAGGATTGATTGTCCTTCATCCTGTCAGAAGGATCTTTCCCTGTTATATGAGACAATTAATATTTGGTGATAGAACATACCATTGTAATTGTTCATCTGTATTAAACATTACAATCTTATTATGAATTTGTCAGCATGTATTTGGTAAAAACATTAGTTATTTTCCTATTTAGCCATCTTAATCAACAAAGGCAACTGAGAAAGATGCTATTGAAAAAAAAGTGTTTCAATGAAACAGGACACCTATCTAAAAAAAGGTTGGTGCTATCCTAGTAAAATTTGATATAGCAATTACCTATGTTTGAGTGGAAGAAGGGAATGAACACAGCATTTGTCCTGGTTATAACAACCAAGGGGTTAAAAACAACTTGTCTTAAATAGATAGGTGATTTCTGGAAGGTGTTGTGCCAGTACTTCTGCAAGGTACCATGTTAAGAAACTGGGTTAAAATATAAATGTGTGTGCAACCTAAATGAGAAAAGATGCACTTACCACACAAAGAAACCAAAATACCACATACAATATTTGTGTTTTGGAGAAGAGATCTTGACCAAACTTGATGCATACAATAGCTTCAAGGAAACCAATAACTCTAGAGGATGACAAAAAAAAATCAAAATATATTGAATTTCTGTTTGAGACTCTGTTTAACCTGACAATCTCAGTTTGTTTTGGGCATATTTTGAGAAATATTTTCTCATCACTGTCATGTTATGAATCAGAAAGCAAGATAAAGGGATCATCCAAAAAATATATTACACACCTAATTGGATCACGGTGTTTTAGATTGAACTGGCACTGCTTTTTTTCTTTCCTTTTCCTTCCACAACATATTTTCTCATAAGTTTATGTTGGCCTCTTTCAGTGTTTTAACAATGTAATACTTTCTCACTATGTAATGAAGCTAAACTATCTATACTGACCAGAATATTAATACCCATTTTTAAAACCTCTCTTCTTGATTTCTAATGGATGCAAATATAAAGAATCTGCTTTCCTCCTGATGATAAAGTCTGCCATGACTGCAATAAAATAAAAGGCAATAAAAAAACAGTCCTGAGTCCCGTAGACCATTTGTCACCAGATGTCCAGGAACTCTGATGCCTAGCACAGTCTTTGTTGTTGATGGTGAAGACCCCATCCAGTATGGGTTTCTGTTAATTACATCTCACCATATTGTTTATGGGAGAGACACTCTTCACCTGACTCCTCTGATGAGACCTGTCCAGTGTGGTTGAACTTCTCATCTACTTTACAGCAAATAACTACGTCAAGATAGTACCTCACTGGGAGATTACTGTTATTATTATTGATTGTTTCATCATATACTATGAGCTGCCAAGAGTCTGCTAATTTGATTGCCTCAGCTGTCAAAATATATTAATTTGGTCTAGCACCTCTCCATTCTACATCATTTTAAAATCACTGATACTATCTAACAAAGATTCATTTCGGAAAGCAAGACTATTCTTTGAAGATGAGTCTCTTGTCTCTCTACCTTTTTTGTCAGAAGAATGAGTAATAGCTATTCTGAATACACTTACAAGAGACACTGAGGATAGATCAGAACAAAGCAAGTGATGACAGAAAAATGTTCCCAACGACATCCAAGTCAGCTGAAGAAATCAGCATGTTTCTACCACATCTAGTGTAAAGCAAGCTTTTCCAAAAAGCCATACTAGTTTGAATCCTGCTATTTCTGTAACGTCATAGTATGAAAAACTTTTGAAAGGCTAACGTATTTTAGATGGGTATCGTTTGCTTTCTTCTCTTGTATTTGCATGTAAGAAAGGAAATAATGATTTCAAGTGATGGCCAGAAATAGGTCTAGATATCATACAATTCAGTCCAAGCTTTCACATACTTTCTCCAACAAACGAGAGTGCAGTTGGAGAGTCCAACAAGCAGCAGCAACCAATCCAAGTTGCTGGGCTGTCTTCTTTAGCATCAAAGTGGTTCCAAAAAGAGAGCCAAACAATATTTGGGAAACTAATTCTTCCTCAATGCTCAAAGGATGGGTTTTTATATTTTTGCTGAAATCAGAATTCCATTAGAGCCCTCCTTACAAATGAGTAGAGTATATAAAAGTTAAGCAACAGAAAACCTAGAAGCTTGAGATCCACAAGCAGAAGTTGGCCAAGGGGGTTGGATCATTCTTTCCTCCTTCCTGCAGCCTCCTATAGACATGGAAAACCCCCTCTGGAGAGTCAAATGACTCCTCAGCATGGTGTCCAATGGGGAATAATAGCAATGGAAAAAGGAAATTGCGAAAACACGTGAATGTTATCCTATCTCTCAACAGGACTTAGGATTCTTCTTTATGCCACTGTAAGTCATACGGACACTACAAAACACATACAAGCAGTAAAGTGAACTATAGTCTGGTAAAATATCTAACTCACAACAAACGTTTAAACCACATGATTTGAGGGGAATTGTTTCCTCTTCTTAATTAAACAGATTCACAGATCATGCCATGGATTATTTTTAACTATGATATATTGAATTAGTTTACAAACTATGGTTTCCAAACTGGAATGACCAAACTTATACAGCATGCTAAGCCAAAAATCATCTGGTGGCGTAAAACAATGCATGAACCCAGCCAGTAAGTCAGATAAAAAGAATTTCAAGAATTCTATATTCAACAACTTACCCAAATACCCAGCACTGAGTTCCTACTCTTTTGCACTGTGTGTCTGTGAGGTAAGCATAGTACTGCCTGTAACAACAAAAACGATAATATTTTTAGAGAAGCAGACAATGGCATATTAAGTGGTTGCCTGTAAATCTGTTTTACAGGGGAAATTATTACTATTTTTTCAGTGACTGTTTGAAATTACAACAACACTGAACAAATGGCACTTATGCCTGGTCCTGAAGGTATGGCTTTTGCAGTGCCCTTGTGGTCACATGATCAAAATTTGGGAGCTTGGTGTGCCCTGCAAGGACGCTTCAACTCTCCCACACATCTCCTCCCATCTCTGCTCTTTTGCCCCATACTGCAGCCATCCACGACAATACTAAGTCCCTGCAATGCCCAGCTGATCTTAACCACCTTTCTACCTCTGCTGTCGAGAAGTATCCAGCTTGGCCATATGTGAGGCCATTGCTAGCCAGGCCAGGCCTTTTTCCCGAGGTCACTTGTGTTTTTCTCCAAACAGTATGCCCCATTCTCTCATTTCAGAGAGTCTTTGGAATGTATCTGAAGTCTTCTGAAGCATCACAAGAATGGGATGTGCTATGTGGAATGCTAGACTGCATTTATTTATAGGACCAAATCAAAAGCTTAAAAATACGGAACTATTAATGTTAGCCACCAAATTAATAATTGCGCAACACTGAAAATGTCTAGATAACATAGCAATTGAGTTGTGCATTAATAAGACCTCTGTCATGTGTCTGATTAACGAAACACTTAAAAGGACTTTCAGGCATATTTTTCCCTAAAAGCATTTATTAAGGTTACAGAGACGTCAGTACAGCATGGTGGAAATGCTTAGGTTTGGCTTCTTTTCCGTTACGCATATACATTCTAAGCATTTCCCTCCCCCTTATTTTGGGGTCATGGTTCACATCTTCCAATCAACTTGGAAGATGTGATTTACTTCCGGTATCTTTTTCCCGGGCTATCCTTATTCTCCTCCCTTTTTCCCTGTTGCCTGGTTTAACTATAAAAATATCAGACAGTTCTGCATATTGTCAAAGCAAGAATATACAGTATTTGCAGCGTTGACAACCTCTTCAATTGCTACATTAGGACAAAATTGCTACATTAGAAAAAAATTACAAGCAAAGTTAAATTAATGAGATATTAGAAGCAAGAACCATAATTATATCAAACTTGGATGGTTTTTATAATTTATCTCAATAGCAATAGACTATAATCTGGTATACCCTATACCTATGGCAAATTTTCAGTTGTATAATACCTATCTCTTTATTTACATTGCACTAGATCTCCTTGGCATTCTCAATATGTATGCTGAACCATCATTAATGTTTTTTTTTCTGTAGCAGGCTTCCATCTCTACATATGAAGGAACTAGGTGAAGATTTACAATGATGAACGTAAAACAGTCAAAAATTACCTCACAGTTGGTGCTGTAATAATTCCAATGAAGAGAATCCTACCCCAGCTTAAAGAGTGACTTGCTTGAAAAACAAAGATATGTTTCAAGAAAAAGGTGTTCAACTCTGTCAACTAAAAAGAAAGAAGCAGGGAGAAAAATCAATATATTCATCTGGACAAACAAGACAAAAACAGAGCCATAAAACAAGTTTGGCTCATTCCAGAATAATAATATATACTTAGTTAGTGAATGCATAGCTATTTAATTATATAGCGAATTGGTTAGCTAATATATGGTATATATGAAATCAATATATACAGCATTTATGTAGCAGCGAATGAAGAATTTGCATTGTATTTCTCTCCATTAGAAGAATGAGACTGGTTTTAAATGATCACGTTTTACTGATAAAAGAAAACACATTCATTTTTCTCTTTTATTATTCTGGTATTATGAAATTATAGATGTTCTGGAACAATACATAACTGGATGATATGGTGGGGGGGAGTGCCAGAGACTAGATTTGTACAATGTGCTAAACTAGGGGTCCCCAACCCCCGGTCTCTGGACTGGCACTGGGCTGCAGCATACCATCCCCACGGGATGCAGACAGGACATAAAACCATGCCCCGTCCGGTCCGCAGAAAAACCTCTCTGCACAGAACCGCCCCTGGTGCCCAAAAGGTTGAGGGCCGCTATGCTAACCCATGGTTTGTAAGCCTAATATATTAAAATAACCCACTTCATCCGTCAATCATACAATAACTTCATCCGTCGATCATACAAAACCATAAACTAATTTACAAACTAGGTTCAATGGAATCAAACAACCACGCTGTTTTAGCCCAAGTGCAAGCCTGATCTGAATGTTGGCTATGGTGAGGAAAGTGTTTATATGACAGCAGCTGTAATCAGTTAATCAGAGCTGGAAGAGACCTTTGAGGTCTTCTAGTCCAACCCCCTATTCAAGAAGGAGACCCTATACCATTTCAGATAGGTATGTCCAGTCTTTTCTTTAAAACCTTCAGTGATGAAGCACCTACAACTGCTGAAGGCAAGTTGTTCCACTGGTTAATTTTCCTCACTGTTAGGAAGTTTCTCCTTAATTCTAGGTTGCTTTTCTCCTTGATTAGTTTCCATTGTTTCTTGTCTTGCCTTCTGGTGCTTTGAAAAATAAGTTGACCCCCTCTTCTTTGTGGCAGCCCCTCAAATACTGGAATATTGCTATCATATCACCCCTAGTCCTTCTTTTCTCTAGATTGGCCATACTCAAATCCTGCAACCATTCTTCATATATTTTTGTCTCCAGGCCCTTAATCATCTTACTTGCTCTTCTCTGCACTTTTTCCAAAGTATCAACATCTTTTTTTGTAATGTGGTGACCAAAACTGGATGTTGTATTCCAGGTGTGATCTTACTAAGGCATTATAAAGCGGTACTAATACTTCACGTGATTTTGATTCTATGCCTCTGTTTACACAACCAAGGATTGTATTAGCTTTTTTGGCTGCTGCCAAACTCTGCTGGCTCATATTTAAGTGATCATCCACTAGGACTCCAATGAATGAACAATGAATCAATGAACAGGACAGGAATCTTGTGGCAGGAGGGAGAGCAATAAAGAAAAAGAATTAGTTTGAAGATGTGTCTATCAATTAAGATTAACAGTATAACTCTTCAACTTTTGCATAATAAAAGTAGGAATAAATACTTGTGGGGAAAAAAAATAAACGTTAAATCAATAAAAATAATAAACGTTAAATCATTTTAGGAAAATGCTAAGTAGTTGGATGTATTACATAAGTACAGTATTTAAAAACAGGTAGCATTGCTTCCTGTATTAATAATTTGCCTACTTAGCTGATCAAGTTAGCAAATTATCTCACAAGGAGATCATAATGTTATTATTTCTTTTGTAAATACTCAAACCCTTTGAGTTTATCTGAAGAGAATTATCACGCTTGAATCATTCCTTATATGCACAACTATGGCACTCCTGCTTTGTAACAAATATATGTATATCTAGCATTTCCCTGGAATTCAAGCCAGCAAATGATATTATTTCATTTGGTTATGCATTAACACAGGGTCCTCAAACCTGGCCACTTTAAGACTTGTGGACTTCAACTCCCAGAATTCCCCAGCCAGCCATGGCTGGCTGGGGAATTCTGGGAGTTGAAGTCCACAAGTCTTAAAGTGGCCAAGTTTGAGGACCCCTGCATTAACAAAACAAATATAATCTGCTCCCCAACAAAACATCAGCTAAGTCTTCATTTATATTTTACCTGCCAGATGATCATGAAAAGGTATATCCCAGCTACTCGTTGAAAAGAGGACTTGGGATCAAACCAGCGAACGTAGGTCCAGCTTGCTGGAGTGAATTGTAAAACGGCTCTCTTGATTTTACCTGTGGTAGTGTGAATGTCCCTAAAAGCAGACAAGGAGGAGATCAATGTTGCAGTTTTGCTTAGTGATCATAATTCAAAACTGTGGTATTGTTGCAGATTTAAGTCCTTTAATCTATTCAGCAAGCAAGCAATTTTCTCAATAGAAATGTGCAATCAAATGCTCATTCACACAAAGGCTTTCCTCCCTAAATGTATCAAAGCGGAGAGAACAATTCCTTATGTTACTCAGATAGACACTGTTACTACACACTACTACTTTTTAAAAGTTGCTTTCAAGGAAAAGGATTTTAAAATTCTAGGCTTTCCCACCCAATTTTTAATCATTTGACAGATGTTCTTAGAATTAAGGACAAGTGAATAAAAAGTCACCAGTGATTGTATCAATGCGAATGTTAGCATTAAAGGTGCCTTTGTAGAAATTTCTATTTGCTTTTTATGTACATAAACAGTTTCCAAGTACACTTCAAAGTCTCATGTGTGAGGTTTCATTTCTATTCTACAACAGTGGCTTCCATTCTAGCCTCTTCCAATTCTATAGGACCTTCCAGGTCCTGCATTCACATTCCTGATCCTGAAGATCTGAGATCTTCTGGAGCATCAACAGTGTGGCTGAAAGAAGTGGAATCTCCTCTAAATTACCAGGATAAGACACTTTCCTGCTTAATGTCTTTCAGTATATCTGAAGCACAAAAATAACTAAGGATATCCACCACTATTTTTTTATTTGTCACAATGGCATTCAGAGAAATTTCTCCCTCTCACTCTGGCAGGACATGATCAATACTAAAACTTCAAACACTAATTTGAAAATCATCTTTCTGCACTCCAGCAACTGCAAGATGAAATCAATTTTACTTCAAGCTCTATGGATTTACTGTTACATGGATAAATGATTGTGTACATAGTGTAGGTAGTTGAGAAGTATATCAAGAAAGACAGGTTTGTTCTTCTAATTCTATTGCCAGGGTAAAACACAAGGAGAGTAACCAGAAAGGAAAATAGATAAAACAAAGGTTCGTATATGGAAATAATGTTTTTCAGGCACAGCTCTCAGAAGATGGAACTAACTCGGTTTTTTAAAATGCTCTTACCGTTATACCAAATTCAACATAGAAAAAAACAAGAAACATGGGAAACCATTTCATAATTTCACCCTTCAACGGTATACTTAACAACAAGCAATATGAAACAATTTGTTTTCATGCTCCAATCCCACAAAATTAATCACACAGTAGAAAGGACTTCCTTGAGTCCAGTTATTTAGCAAGAAATGGAAGTTGTTTGTCATTACCATCTCCTGCAATAATTTTTAATTTCTCAATCTAGTCTATATTTCTAAGATTTTTCTGGTTGTCTCTCATCCAAGTTCATGTCTACTTATCTTATGAACCCAAATCAGCTAATTTCTAATCAATTAGAAACTAATAACAAAGGTTCTTTCTAAAAAGTTCTTAGATTACTCATCCAAATGAATCTATAGGTGGGTCCATATGATTCTCAACATCTATTCCAGTAGATATAACTGGAAAACTAAGATTATTCCAAATTACAATTCCTAGCACAAGTACATGTAGTATTTTCAGTAATACAAAGAGCTCATAAATATGAGCTTAAACAAATATATTTAAATGGCCTACAATTAAATTATCCCTGTAATTGGCAACTTTCACTATACAAGTAGTCCTTGACTTACAACAGTTTGTTTAGTGACCATTCAAAGTTACATCAGTATTGAAAAAAATTGACTTATAATTATTTTTCATGTTTATGACCACTGCAGCATCTCTGTGGTCACATGATCAAAATTCGGACCCTTGGCAACTGGTTCATATTTGTGACGGTCACAGTGTTCTGGAGTCACATGAACACCTTTTGCGATCTTCTGACAAGCAAAATCAATGGGGAAGCCACATCCACTTAACAATTACGTTGCTAACTTAACAACTGCAGTGATTCACTTAAGCAAGAAAAGTCATAAAATGGGACACAACTCACTTAACAAATGTCTCATTTAGCAACATAAATTTTGGGTTCAGTTGTGGTCATAAGATGAGGACTACCTGTATTCCTATGAAACTGCAATATAATATCTCATTAAGACAGTATTTATTGGATACTACTTGAGACCTACTTGAAGCTTGCCCAGTGATAAGTTCTCATCTCCAACCAACGGCAAACCACCATGCCCAACCAGATGCCACCTCCATTACATAATAGGATATCCAAAATAACTTGATCCCACCAGCATTCAGCAAAATTCGGCAGCAGATGCATGAAGAACAGCTACAGAATACAACAGAAATTTTGGTAAGAAATTCATTCTGATTCCTTTCAACACAAAAAAACAGAATTTGAAAACATATACACACACATATACAAACACATAACATATGATACTTTATACCACATACATACAAACACATTATAATTTATGGTAAGACTAATTAAGCAATATGTATGTGTGCATATTGTTTAATTAGTCTTATCATAAATTATGATATACTAGTGATAGTTTTATTTATTTACGGTAATGCCCTAATTTAAAGAAAATGTTTTGTATTTTCAACAATGTTCTATCCTTTTATCCATGTCATACTAGTAATTCACTGATTACCAGGGAAAGGTTTTGAAGGGTAGCATCTGTATAAAGCTGGACTTAATTCAACTAATTTATTATAGATCCATGCAGATGGACACAACAGAATATAATAATAGTTAACATTGCATTTCCTGTTTTAAGTCTCCATATGCTCTAGAAAATAAGGTTTTAACAAGTATTCAGAAGAAAATATTGGGCACTTTGGGAAGGATGTGTCAGAAATCCTTAATAATCTAAAGGACTACTGAGATTTTTTGAGACATCTGTTACATAAAATCACTTGGAGCAATCACTGTTGAGTTCAGGAATGAGCCTGCTGAGTTGGCTTTGGTGTGATATATTGGACTACACCAAGGCACTGTAGCAAAGGGCTGCCCTTGAAGAGTACTCAGAACTGTAGCTGAGCTAATTCTACAGAAAAGAATTAGAACTGTATTTTGCCACATAAAACTAGCTGTAGGGACTTCACATTTATTTCACATACATGCGTAGGTATCCTATATAAATTTCTTTCCTTTATAAATGAAAAGGTGGGCACATTTTGCTACATCTGACTCAGGCTGCCAGATAGATAGATAATAGAGATTTCACTCCAAAGATATACCTTTTATCCCAAAGGTGCTTTTTCATATACCTTTTATTTCTGCAACAACGCCACTGGGAAAGACTTCTGTATGGTGTCAACTGCAGTGAAGCTCTCAGCATTGTTTGGCACATACCAAACATCAAGTCATGGTAGGTGCCCTGTGCATTCATCTTTTTTCAGTGCCCATTACCCAACTTACCTCTGTCAGCTCCCAGGTGATGCTAATAGTCCAACACAATCCATAGCTGCGAATCAACAAAGCCTTCATTGCCCAGCCCCAGAAATGCCCAAAAGCAAATATGTCAAAATGACTTAGGATTCGTTCCCAGGTAATAACATGGCAATTCACAGCATATTCCTGTTGATGATTNCACACATCTCCTCCCATCTCTGCTCTTTTGCCCCATACTGCAGCCATCCACGACAATACTAAGTCCCTGCAATGCCCAGCTGATCTTAACCACCTTTCTACCTCTGCTGTCGAGAAGTATCCAGCTTGGCCATATGTGAGGCCATTGCTAGCCAGGCCAGGCCTTTTTCCCGAGGTCACTTGTGTTTTTCTCCAAACAGCATGCCCCATTCTCTCATTTTAGAGAGTCTTTGGAATGTATCTGAAGTCTTCTGAAGCATCACAAGAATGGGATGTGCTATGTGGAACGCTAGACTGCATTTATTTATAGGACCAAATCAAAAGCTTAAAAATACGGAACTATTAATGTTAGCCACCAAATTAATAATTGCACAACACTGAAAATGTCTAGATAACATAACAATTGAGTTGTGCATTAATAAGACCTCTTCAATTGCTAAATTAGTACAAAATTGCTACATTAGAAAAAAATTACAAGCAAAGTTAAATTAATGAGATATTAGAGGCAAGAACCATAATTATATCAAACTTGGATGGTTTTTATAATTTATCTCAATAGCAATAGACTATAATCTGGTATACTCTATACCAGTGGTTCTCAACCTTTTTAATGCCGCGACCCCCAACCGATCGTAAGTCGAGGACTAAACCGGTTGTAAGTCGAGGACTAAACCGGTCATAAGTCGAGGACTAAACCAGTCGTAAGTCGAGGACTACCCAGCCGGTCGTAAGTCGAGGACTTTCCCTGCCCGGGAGCGCCGCGCATGCGTGGTTCCGCCCCCTGCGCCGGCCGAGGCGTAGCTGGCAAGCGGCAAAGATGGAGCAGGCCGGCCACCAGCTGGCCCAGCCCAAGGGAGGTAAGGCACCCACCGGAAAAGGGGAAAAAATGGCGGACAGCCTTGCTTGGCGACCCCCGTGAAATGGTCGATCGACCCCAAATGGGGTCGCGACCCATAGGTTGAGAACCGCTGCTCTATATCTATGGCAAATTTTCAGTTGTATAATATCTATCTCTTTATTTACATTGCAGTATATCTCCTTGGCATTCTCAATATGTATGCTGAACCATCATTAATGTTTTTTTCTGTAGCAGGCTTCCATCTATACATATGAAGGAACTAGGTGAAGATTTACAATGATGAACGTAAAACAGTCAAAAATTACCTCACAGTTGGTGCTGTAATAATTCCAATGAAGAGAATCCTACCCCAGCTTAAAGAGTGACTTGCTTGAAAAACAAAGATATGCTTCAAGAAAAAGGTGTTCAACTCTGTCAACTAAAAAGAAAGAGGCAGGGAGAAAAATCAATATATTCATCTGGACAAACAAGACAAAAACAGAGCCATAAAACAAGTTTGGCTCATTCCAGAATAATAATATATACTTAGTTAGTGAATGCATAGCTATTTAATTATATAGCGAATTGGTTAGCTAATATATGGTATATATGAAATCAATATATACAGCATTTATGTAGCAGCGAATGAAGAATTTGCATTGTATTTCTCTCCATTAGAAGAATGAGACTGGTTTTAAATGATCATGTTTTACTGATAAAAGAAAACACATTCATTTTTCTCTTTTATTATTCTGGTATTATGAAATTATAGATGTTCTGGAACAATACATAACTGGCTGATATGGGGGGGGAGTGCCAGAGACTAGATTTGTACAATGTGCTAAACCAGGGGTCCCCAAGCCCCAGTCTGTGGACTGGCACCGGGCTGCGGCATACTATCCCCACGGGATGCAGGCAGGACATGAAACCATGCCCCCTCCGGTCCGCAGAAAAACCTCTCTGCACAGAACCATCCCTGGTGTCCAAAAGGTTGAGGGCCGCTATGCTAAACCATGGTTTGTAAGCCTAATATATTAAAATAACCCACAATAACTTCATCCGTCGATCATACAAAACCATAAACTAATTTACAAACTAGGTTCAATGGAATCAAACAACCACGCTGTTTTAGCCCAAGTGCAAGCCTGATCTGAATGTTGGCTATGGTGAGGAAAGTGTTTATATGACAGCAGCTGTAATCAGTTAATCAGAGCTGGAAGAGACCTTTGAGGTCTTCTAGTCCAACCCCCTATTGAAGAAGGAGACCCTATACCATTTCAGATAGGTATGTCCAGTCTTTTCTTTAAAACCTTCAGTGATGAAGCACCTACAACTGCTGAAGGCAAGTTGTTCCACTGGTTAATTTTCCTCACTGTTAGGAAGTTTCTCCTTAATTCCAGGTTGCTTTTCTCCTTGATTAGTTTCCATTGTTTCTTGTCTTGCCTTCTGGTGCTTGAAAAATAAGTTGACCCCCTCTTCTTTGTGGCAGCCCCTTAAATACTGGAATATTGCTATCATATCACCCCTAGTCCTTCTTTTCTGTAGATTGGCCATACTCAACTCCTGCAACCATTCTTCATATTTTTGTCTCCAGGCCCTTAATCATCTTAGTTGCTCTTCTTTGCATTTTTTCCAAAGTCTCAAAACTTTTTCGTAATGTGGTGACCAAAACTGGATGTTGTATTCCAGGTGTGATCTTACTAAGGCATTATAAAGCGGTACTAATACTTCACGTGATTTTGATTCTATGCCTCTGTTTACACAACCAAGGATTGTATTAGCTTTTTTGGCTGCTGCCAAACTCTGCTGGCTCATGTTTAAGTGATCATCCACTAGGACTCCAATGAATGAACAATGAATCAATGAACAGGACAGGAATCTTGGGGCAGGAGAGCGACCAATAAAGAAAAAGAATTAGTTTGAAGATGTGTCTTATCAATTAAGATTAAGAGTATAACTCTTCAACTTTTGCATAATAAAAGTAGGAATAAATACTTCTGGAAAAAAATAATAAACGTTAAATCATTTTAGGAAAATGCTAAGTAGTTGGATGTATTACATAAGTACAGTATTTAAAAACAGGTAGCATTGCTTCCTGTATGAATAATTTGCCTACTTAGCTGATCAACTTAGCAAATTATCTCACAAGGAGATCATAATGTTATTATTTCTTTTGTAAATACATTTCCCTTTGAGTTTATCTGAAGAGAATTATCACGCTTGAATCATTCCTTATACGCACAACTATGGCACTCCTGCTTTATAACAAATATATGTATATCTAGCATTTCCCTGGAATTCAAGCCAGCAAATGATACTATTTCATTTGGTTATGCATTAACACAGGGTCCTCAAACCTGGCCACTTTAAGACTTGTGGACTTCAACTCCCAGAATTCCCCAGCCAGCCATGGCTGGCTGGGGAATTCTGGGAGTTGAAGTCCACAAGTCTTAAAGTGGCCAAGTTTGAGGACCCCTGCATTAACAAAACAAATATAATCTGCTCCCCAACAAAACATCAGCTAAGTCTTCACTTATATTTTACCTGCCAGATGATCATGAAAAGGTATATCCCAGCTACTCGTTGAAAAGAGGACTTGGGATCAAACCAGCGAACGTAGGTCCAGCTTGCTGGAGTGAATTGTAAAACGGCTCTCTTGATTTTACCTGTGGTAGTGTGAATGTCCCTAAAAGCAGACAAGGAGGAGATCAATGTTGCCGTTTTGCTTAATGATCATAATTCAAAATTGTGGTATTGTTGCAGATTTAAGTCCTTTAATCTATTCAGCAAGCAAGCAATTTTCTCAATAGAAATGTGCAATCAAATGCTCATTCACACAAAGGCTTTCCTCCCTAAATGTATCAAAGCGGAGAGAACAATTCCTTATGTTACTCAGATAGACACTGTTACTACACACTACTACTTTTTAAAAGTTGCTTTCAAGGAAAAGGATTTTAAAATTCTAGGCTTTCCCACCCAATTTTTAATCATTTGACAGATGTTCTTAGAATTAAGGACAAGTGAATAAAAAGTCACCAGTGATTGTATCAATGTGAATGTTAGCATTAAAGGTGCCTTTGTAGAAATTTCTATTTGCTTTTTATGTACATAAACAGTTTCCAAGTACGCTTCAAAGTCTCATGTGTGAGGTTTCATTTCTATTCTACAACAGTGACTTCCATTCTAGCCTCTTCCAATTCTATAGGACCTTCCAGGTCCTGCATTCACATTCCTGATCCTGAAGGTCTGAGATCTTCTGGAGCATCAACAGTGTGGCTGAAGGAAGTGGAATCTCCTCTAAATTACCAGGATAAGACCAGGGCTTTTTTTCAGCCGGAACGCGGCGGAACCGCGTTCCGGCACCTTTTTCCAGGCCGGCCGCACCGGGCGCAACATCTGGGGGGGGCGCTCGCACTCGCAGCTCTCTGCCCCTGCCTGGCTCACAACCGCGGCCATAGGGAGGCTCGGTCGGCGCGCCCCTGGCCCGTTTCCTAGGCGACCCTGCCCGAGCAAGAAGCGGCAGAGAATCCAGAGGCTCTCACGCCGGCGCCCTCAAAGCCAAACGCGCGCGGCTTCTCAGAGCAAAAGCCCCTCCCAAATTTTA